>NW_025839359.1:0-75317 GCF_002878395.1 Capsicum annuum | reverse complement strand
AGTTTTCGCATGTATTTTATTATATTATGCAGTGAACAGGTACAGATATCAAAAAAAGGGTTAGCTTGTGGTCCTTCGGGATCATAAGCACCGTGTGGCATTCCGGTTCTCGGGAATCGGGGCATTACAAAAATAAACTGTCTTCAAGAGCTAACATTAAAACTAAAATTATACTGACACAGGATTAATGAGAGGACAGGGATAACAAGGCTTAGTTAGAGAGAGGTTTGGGGGAAAATGACATAAGAAACATCTCTATTCTTGCATTTTTATCAATGTGGGCATCCAACAACTATCTAGTGAGGACCTTCACTTCAACATTCTATGCTCAACTTCACCAGTTAATTCTGCGATTCTTGTATGGAGTTTGACATTTTCATCTACATGTTCATTAGTGGCAACTGGTCCCTCAGAAGATAACTTCTGATTCTGCAACTTCAGGTGCACTATTTTAGCATCTTTGGCAGCCAACTTGTTCCTTAAGTCTCCCATTTCCATTCCGAACTTCTCTTGAAAATCTATCAACACAAATACTTGAGACACCGATCAGGATTTGCCTTCTATACATTCCTTCTCCGCGAGAGTTGTCAGACTGTCTGCTTGACTGTTCTAGGTGTTCCCTTAGTTCCATCAACACCATAATGTTCCAACACCTTGTTCAAGATATATCCATATGGCATTCCATGTTTTCCTTCTTTTTTATGAATCACTTTATGTATATGCTCTATCATTAGAGTAGGTCGACTTATTAATTCAAACTTTCTCAAGGATTCAATAAAAAACAAGTCAACACTAGAGTCAATTGTTCTTTAGTAGAACTTGGCAATAGTACCTTATTGATGAACTTAAATACCAATTGATACTCCCTTTTAGAAACTTCTTTTTCACTGTAACTGTTGAGGTCCCTTCTACCTTTGATTCCTCAATCATGGATTCAGTAGTAGGATGTTGATTTACTATAGTTTTAACCCTACAACAGGTTCATCCAGGATTATTCTAAACGGTTTTTCTTCCAGCTTAAGAAACTTTCCCTATACTTGTGAAGTCAAACTCAAACTATCATATAATAAATACATAGAGTAGTATAATTCTCTCACCTCACCTTTAAAGACAATGGGAGTTGGTTCTTCTTGCTGATGCAACCAACCCTGATGCCTCACATACTCTAATAGTTCTACCATCCCTAGTTTTTCATGAATTTTTGGATCAAACACTCTCCTAGACAGATTCTTCTATTTTCTTTAGTTCCCAATCCTCTTTTCTCTGGACATTTCTTTCTGTTTCTTATTCTTTTTATTTTTGTTATACTCACTACTTGGCTCTTCTTTTTCATCACTTTTTATCTTCTTAGGACCATCTCCCTCAGAGTCTTTTGATTTTTGACAGTTATATGTTTCTGCCTCATTTTAATAGAGCTACCAGTCTTTCACTTAGATGACCTGGTCCTTTCAGTAACCTCAACTTTTTTTCTTTTCTCCTCAGTAGCAGTAGTAGCTCCTAAATCTATATCCTTCCCTTTTTAAACCCCCACAAATTTCACATTTTCTGTCTCCTCTACTGAAATATATTTCTTCAGCCTTCTTCTTTTCATAGTTGAAGCTTTGTTGGCATTCATGGCATATTTCATTATTTTCTTTTCACAACCTCTTGTAGAATAGGTTCTACCATATTTTACCTCAGAGTTCATCATTTTCTTCTTTCCTCTACTTATCCTTAGGTCCTTCATAGTCCATCTCAGAGGCACTTCATCCTATACCTTCTCATTTGAAGGTAATAATATATCTTTTCCCTCTTTTACTTCATCATTATAACCTACTTCATCTTTTACTCCATCAACTGAGCTTTATTTGGTGTCATATGCACGCAAGAGTAAGTTTTCACCTACCCAGTTCTCATTTTAGGAAATGCCAATCCTTTTTTATGGAATTTCTTCACCAAAGAGCTGAGCAAAAATAAGGTTTGAATTTGAGGGAGCTGGAAAATCATGTGTTTATAGTGTTTAAGAGGCTTCAGTTTTTTCAGATGACCCAAGAAATTGGAAGTTTTTAGGTGGTTTAGAATTTCCTAGAGAAAAAAGAGTTTTAGGTTGACAAATTTCTTGTTCTATTGGTGACCCAAACCCTTTGTTTGGATTATCTATCATGATAAGCTAAGCATAGACATCTAGGGGTTAAGGAGGGTTCAATGGAGACTGACTCAATTGTGAGTTCGGGATATTTTAAGGATGATTTAGTTAGAAAAATTGACTTAGATTGTTGTTGGGGACTATAGGTGATGTTTTCCATGGTTTTAAATCTTGAAGAATCAAGGTGTTCAACTTGGGGATGTCCACTTTGACTCTCTAGTGTTTTATCTACTTCATGGTCTTTTTCATAGTTTGAGGGAGTATTGATGTCATCAATTTGATTTTAAGAGTTAGGGATGAGCTGGGACCAGTTAGGCTTAGAGAAGACTTGTAGATTTGGGAAAATGATTTGTACTAGTTGAGGAATAATGACAGAAATATCTAATTTAGAAATTTTAAGAGGTGATAAATGTCATAAAAAGATGTTTCTTTTGAACTGACAAATCTGAAACTAATAAATGCAACACTTTATTTAGCAAATGAACTGAATAAATGTTACAGAGAAATAAAGGAGCATGGCCCTTTTTAGACAACATTTTATGATTATTATGTCATCCTTTATAGGTACTAACCTAAGAAGGGACTATATCCCTCTCTTTTTGACTGAATTATGTACTTGTGTTTGCTTTAATTATTCTCCTCTTAAGTTGTTTCCATAGGTGTATACCTACAAAGTTAGGGAGATGAGTTATATTAACATGCACCTTCTTTATCATGGATACCTATCTCCTGACATTGCCAAATTTTTGAAGAGATACTGATTCAGATATTAGGTCTGTAATACCCTGAAAAGTCCAAACCAATATTAGCACCATGCTTCAAGCATATGCATAGTATATCATGGTTATTTTATAGTTTTATGAGAAAGGTAGATGTATATTAAGTCTTCAAATAACTCCTAGTTATCAGACGAATCAAAACATTCCTTACCGATTGAATTCTTGGGAAGGATATTGCTATAGTCAACTTCAAATGAGCATATCTCTAGTTATACTATGAATTATTAAGATCATTACCTACAAAAATATGGATAATTGAATTATATTTCCAACGATACCTATTTTCGCTAAATCCAATATCGGAGCAAAAGGTTATGCCCATTTTACTCCAGCATGTCAGGCCGGAAAACTGAGTGATGACATTTTGTGATAACTTATCACAACTCTGACGGCTTATCATGATGTCATCAGGCCTGGGAAGAAATCCAAAAATTCTAGCTCCCAGGTGATGACCTGGGCTGACGGGCTATATGGATTTGATGACTTATCAGCCTTGGTCGTCAATATAGCTAAATTGTGACTAAGTGAAGGATTCATGATATTCCCCTATGTTCCAATGATTTTCATGTTGATATTGTGTCTTGTAAATGTTGTTGGATTGTTCATGAACTAATGTTATGAGATTATGCTATACTTACTTACAAAAATCCGACTTATGTAAAAGATGTATGATAACCATGTACTTCATGAAATTCCCCAAGTTATGATATTATGGATTGTTGATGTTGGTCATGTATTCAAGAAATTCATGTTTGTCAGTTTCCTTTCATCGAGTCCTGGGGGTATTCGTACCCAAAAAATATAGCTGTATGCCTAGAGCCATAACCTAACTATTGTTATTAGACAAGGCTATGAGTAGTTTTATCGTCATACCAACTTTAGTTTGGAAACATTGTCCTTAGCTAACCAATGAGGATTCCCACGTACCCCATATGTTACATTATCCAATTAACTTAGAGGAGTCCCGTGTACCCCACATGTGTTCCATTATTAAGTTGCATGGGGGAATCCCTTATACCCCACAAGGAAGTTAATTAACCATAACCATGACCACCAAGACCACACCAATTAACCATTCCAAACTATTTACACCATTTATACCATTTAGGGTTTCATTACTAAACAATACCATGTAATAGTTCCATTAAAAGTTCTATAATATAGTAAAAGCATTATCAAAGGTATTTTATCAAACATGTTGGGGGTATAGTATTTTTAAAACCAAAATCATATACTAATTAACCATTCCCATGCAACCAATTTTCCAAACCACCATTAAATCATGTGAAAACATAATTAAAGACATGGGAAATCATAATCAAGCATTTATGACCAAAACCCGAACACATATTTGAAAACACTTAAACCATAAAATAATCAAGCCATGATAACTTTGTATAAATCATGCATTTAGTTGGAACTAACAATGAGGGAGAAGTATCTTGCCTTAAATTGAATAGATGATGTAGATAAATCACCAACACAAGGCCCAAATTGAATACCTTAGTGAAACCCTAGCCTTCATTTACCCAAAAGCCCTAGAGAGGATTAGAGAGTGTTTTCTAAGTGTTAATGAATAGAATAATAGGAAAATAACCTCCAAAGTATGTTAAAAGTCATGAGGCCTCAATAGGTTAAGTGCGAAAATATCCATATTACCCCTAATTAAAGTGCATAAAAATCCTGCATATGGGTACGATTCATCATACCGGTCATACTGTTCCATATGAGTGGTACCGACCCCTCGTACCCTAGGTTTCCCCTTGGACCCAAAATTGTCTAAGGTACGACTTATCCAAAACAAGTCATACCCAAAGCATACGACTAGTACCTCTAAACCTTATCCCTAGGAGAATAGAGCCACAAGAGGTTTGAACACTGTCCACTATATGAGTCTATGATATGACTCGTACCCTGGCATACGAATCATGGTGAGCTACTCGTACTCAGATCCAAGTTAGGCTACCAAAGCTAATATTAAGTGAAAGAAAAAAAACCAAACAAAAATGACTGTATCCAACCATACGACTCATACCAACCCAAGTCGTACCAATTCCAGAAACCAATCCAATACCACCAACTAATACTAGTCAGCATACGACTAGGGCATACCATTCATATCCCACTATATGACTAGTACCCATCAGCTGTATGTTGTCTAAAATCCCAAATTCCGAAAAATACTCTAAGGTTCCAAAACCCAAGGTGTTTCAGTATCACAACCCAAGCAGAGGCCCTAGCCGCGACGGGCATCTCAAACCATAGAGGTCCGAGAACCCTTTCTAACTGCAATCACAAAAATGATTCATATATTATATAAATGCAGAAAATAACTTGGAAACATGGTCATCTTCTAATTTTAACTAATAATATTGAAATGGGTTCATAAAGATTCAAAACCATCTAATACATGTCTGTGAAATCTCTTACAAACTGAAAACAACATCTGTCTGAAATTGGGACAAGGCGCCCAGTCGGATCATGAACTAAAACAAAATGAAATCATCACATAAGAATAAAACGACTTCTGAATAAAGTGAGGCTCACTAACTCTAAATATCTAACAATGATCTACTGCTTAACGGGACCCCGAGACTGAGCCTCAAATCCTAGAATATAGGGGGGTCAATAAAAAATATACTGGTAGGTAGAACAATCCAAAAGAAAATATATTCTTATACAACATAAGTGAGAGCATTTCACAAAAATATGTCATTATAAAACATTTGAAAATACATGGGTATAATTTGATAAGCTTCATCACATTTTCTTATAATCATGACTCAACTCCTTATTTCTCTTCTGAGTTAGATGATATACCCTATAATCTATAATTCCATGGGTGATATGGAATCTACCCTTGATTTGGCGACCAAGCCCCCAATCCAACGTAAGGATTAGAGTATCAGTAAGGGGGACACGCAAGATCACAAAGCAGGGTGCCATAATCCCCCAATCAAATAAACATGTCATGGTTATGCACAAGATCACAAAGAAAGGATCCTAAATATAGTCTCAAAGTGGGACGACTTGAATTAAGGTACGCAAGATCACAAAGAAGGTACCATAATCTTGTGTCGGCAAATCACGGATTCCAGCATTTAGTCTTTCAACTCATGCTCTCTTTGGGTAACCATCTAACTCTCTTTCAGCCCTCTTTTTTTCTTTAAAACCACGCTTCATGCTTATGAAAAATTCAATTCTTATTCTATTAAGGGCATATCATCTCTAGGTATCATCATACCCAACCATGGAAGTCATTCAAATCATACCACATCTTATCCGCCATTCATATTGAAAAATATGCATATGACCATCCAAAGATTTTATCAAATCACACGAGAGTTCTTATATTAAAAACATGCGCAAACACACTCTCTTATCAAAACTTAAATTTGTATTAGACAATTCAATCATTAATCACATGCAGTTTTTCATTAGGAAACCATGACATTTAGAATAGAAATCACCTCATTGAAAAATATGTGAAACAACCATCCATATCAAGTAAAGAGACATTTAAACTCAAGAATCATCTTAATTCATAAAACAACCCCAACATTAATTATACGTAAATCTCATGATTAAAAATGGGTTTTTTCTTAATGCTTTCAAAATTATTCACAGTTCAAGACCATGCAAAGACCATAAATTTCATCATGGGGAAGGAAATTTCATAAGTCACATTAGTAAATCACTTTTCAAGTTCAAATCATACATTCACGAGATTATAATCAAGATAATGGAAAAACCCCATGAAAAATACATACATCTATCAAATTGGGTTCATGATGCATGCTCTTAAAATAATTTCCCAAAACCCATTCCATATGCATTCATATATATAACTTTAAATCTTGTTAAATTCATAAAACCTATGCCCATAACATTTAGGATAGCACCATGTACCTTGTTAATGAAAAAGCTTTTGAATTAACTTGAAATCTAGCCTTGAAAAAATAAGCCTTGGAGCCTTGGAAGAAACCCTAATTTTTTTCTTTTTCTCGAGGGTGGAGAGAATTATAAGATGTTTAAAACTGATTAGGGGTGAATAATAATGCTTATGGTATGATTTAATTCATAGGGGAGTATTTTGGGTTGAGGAGAAGACCAAAATACCCCTCCGAAGCTGAATAAAATTTTCTAAAATTTTCATTTGTTGATGACTTGGCTGATGGCTTACCAAATTTGTTGATAACCTATCAGCCTAGTCGTCAAATGCCTTTTATGTTCTACTTAAGGTTGACGACTTGGCTGATGGGTCGTCAACTTGTTGATAACCTGTCAGCCCAGTCATCACTTCCTTCAGTGTTTCAGCCTAAGGTTGATGACTTAGCAGATGGGTAATCAACTTGTTGATAACCTATCAGCCAAGTCGTCACCTTGGCGTTAGAAAGATATGCTGAGGTAAAATGGGCATAACATCCCACTCCGATATCTGATTAAGGTGAAACCAGATGCATTGGAAACACAACTCAAAGACCTTTCATTTGATACATATTAGGATACCTAAATCAATATATTATAGGGGATACACTCATCTATAGTGGACCCTATCTGGAGTATTCATAAAAACTCTATCAACAAAAAAGTCCTCAACTCATCTTCGAGTTAGGAGGGTATTATGACCTCAATCAATATACAAAGATATTCTCACCTCATATATTTGATAATACGACATATACCTTCATAGAAAAATTGGGTTCAATTCTGTATGCATAGGAACAATTATTTGAATTCTAGCCCAAAAATGTGGGGTGTTACATTATCTCCTCCTTCATTCATCCTCGAATGATGGGTAGGATTTTGTAGACGCTTTAGAAGCATGTGTTCTATGACCCATGATCAAAACATTGTAAGACATAAATATTCCTAAGAATCCTCCGCTTGATTGAGATTGGTATAAGACATGTGATGAGATTCCCATGTGACATATGAATAGATTAGAAACATTCTCTACCTCAAATTATACATCTATTAGCATTTAAATTCTTTTCCGACGCTTATCCACTATGATTTTAACTATGAATACCACATTTCAACATCTCAATCTCCTAACTCCCCCTCTCTCCCCCCCCCAGAAAATACATATATAAGATCTTGAGTCTAGCTATATCATACATATATGTTGAAGCCCAACCAGAGTAAAAAGATGCTAGCTTAAGATATGGGACCCCATACTCTACATCCCTTGAAGAATACTTCTCTATGTTATCACTATAATCGAACAACCTTATTCCTTAAATCGAGGAGTACTAACCATAAAGTGAATTGGTTTGCATTTTCATCTATCATAACTTCTAATCCAATCATTACTACACCTACTTCATGGAACTCTCCACTAAGACAAGCAATTTCAATCACTCTCACAAAGATTTTCGCCACATATTTCCTTCCTAACTATTTCACATAACAAAAGTTCATCTCCTTCTTCCCCCTTTTTCTATAACCTTTACTTAAAAAAACACATCAAAATTTTCACCTTCAATAACATCTACTCCCCTACCTAAAACATGACTATGCTTCCACAACCACCATCATACCCACATACGGAGGGTCATTGAGTGACCCGAGAATAGGCATCATGAATGAGAGTAACACTAATTCATACATCTGATATCTAGATCATAAATAGATAGTCTTTCGGTCATAAACACAACACAACATGAGTTCTTAGAACAGGGCACAATGAGAAGCATGAGCTCATATATCATGAGTTGTATAATTTAAAGGTGGAATTCATGAAGTACACGATTGAGACAGGGATTGGTACTTGGAGATATTGCTTTTTATTTTTAGAGATTAGATAGTCATGATTTTGCATGCACCTTATCACATTGGGCTAGACCCGACATAAAATAGATCGGTAACATCTATGAAACATAGTTTCTTAGAACTAAGAATTATCTGAGATATGGATTTTTATGGATTATGAAAAACATAACATAGAGTTTGGATACATGGAATATGGGATCAGTGAGGAACATTATTGTTTCTAGTTTGGAGGTCGGAGCATGCCATGTTACATAGATAGCTCAAACCTTAGACATGGGTAGGACTTGAATACATAAGACATTGGTAGATGTCCATTAAAATTGAAGTAGAAGTAGCTTGCTTGAATAGGAATTGATTTATCATAATACTTACCTAAAACTTGACACCACAATAAAATTCAAGAACTACCTTAATTCATCTCTCCCCATTAGATCAAAGTCACAATTCTAGGCTTGAGGACATAACATCTCATTAATTCTACAAGCATAAAACTCATCACCATGGGGTATCACTATACACATAAAAGCTAAACTCTCCCTGATAAACTATACTCCAAAGGCATAATGCTACTCTTAACTTTTGCTAGCCTCTGTAGCCATCACACTACAACTCACACTGTTACGAGAATACACATCTACACTTCTTATCACATAATGATCCATTCTCCACTACTCAATGCGCTAACCTTAAATCTTTAATCACATAACTTACAACTTCACAAAATTTGTAAAACTATACCAAAGGTGCATATTGCCTACCTATGTTTCCTCGATTCAACTCTAATGTACACATTACAACAACTTATCCATACTACAAACTTCAAGAATGTGAGCTAGGGAAATATGGTACCTAACAACATACTACCTGGGGATGCAACTTATTCTTATATACTTATGCCTTTATCCATTTACTGACTCAACCACGATTCATCATTTTTTAAACACTGGTCCTCATGACTATATATATATATCACAATTATCCACTCCTCATACCGCAAGTTTCCAGCCTAGGCTATTTCAAGCATTACACCAAGCCAACTAATTCATTCCCACAAAACATGAATTATCAATCTTGTGCTACTATTCTTACCACTAGACTCCATATCTAACGTTTAAGCCTATTGTCTAACACCAATCATGTAACACCGATGAAACATACCATATACTATAATAGTCCATAAAATTGTGGAAACAACCCAAATACCTCATTTCACTTAACTTCTACCTATAATCACATCCCCTCCATGGCATCACTACAACACCTCAAAATCCTCTACATACCTTCTCAAATGTAGTACTAGTTTACAACTACTAGAGAAAAAGAGACAATCAAGAGGGTAAAGTCACATAATAGGGATAGTTAATCTTTATCTTATAATATGACCCATTACGACCTTATCAACAGGTTCAATTTTCTCACATTAAGTCTACTTACCCATGCACACATTTAGACTAATTTCAAAATTCCTTAAACATCACTAAGTTTTTCACAAGTTAGTCTATACTTATAACTTTTTGGTAAATCTACCCTTTTCGATTTACCACCTATAAATGATTTCTACAATCACCATAACTATCAATTCTAAGATCCTTCCCTATTATGAATTAATAACAATCATAGCCAATCACTTTCTCCACAGACTACCATACGATCTATAAATCATTATACAATATTAGTATATCACTATAAAATAGCAACCCATCCCTCAATTAAAGGTTATATAGCTAAAACTAGCTTATTAATGCAAAAGTCCTCCTCACCCTGACTCCTAAAATTGATACTCTATACCACTTAACTTTTGGGCCATTTTACTACCAATAGGTCATGACACATTAACATATACTACTACTTGGGTGGAAATAATGTTCCAATATGTTGCTACATACCTCTACCCTTAAGCATGACATTTGCAATAAGGATTCTGAAAGGAACTGAATACACTTCATTCCTCAGACTAAAAAGCATGATTTCATCAGGATAAAGGTATACAGTCAAATCAATAAACCTTGAAGCGCTAAAGGACTCCTCTCAAGGCCTTGTGTCATTTTATAATCTTTTATGACTTAATTAGAAAGGACCACATCATATAGTCTCTAAGCTTCTGCACTTGAATCGACTCAACAATGAGATAGTTAATAAAATAAGAAAGAAATAATTTGGATTACTTCAAAATGAATAACACAATGGAATGATATAGAGCAGAATAAAAGTGAAACATTCTTAAATGCTTAGTAGCTTCCTCCTTATAAGTATGGCGCGCTACAGAACCATAAAAAGGACCCTACCTAATGAGACTTCACAGACAAACTAGGATGATGAACTATGCTCTAATATCAAGCTTCTCATGACCCGAGCTTGGGCCTTGGCCACGACAGTGATCTCAAACCATAGAGGCTCGAGAACCCTTTCTAACTGGCAATCACATGCACAATTCATATTAATTTATAAATGTGAAAAACAAAATAGAGAAATAGTCATCTTCTTATTACAACTAACAATACGGAAATGGATTCATAAAGATTCAAAACCATCTAATACAAGTCTGTGAAATCTCTACCAAACTAAAAACAACATCTATCTGAAATCAGGACAAGTCCCCCTATCGGACCATGAACTTAAACCAATCGAAATCATCACAAAACAATAAGACGCCATCCAAAATAAGGGAGGCTCACCAACTTTGAATAGATGACATATCTACTACTTTACGGGACCCCGAGACTGAGCCTCAGATCCTGAAATATAGGGGGTCAATAAAAAATATACTGTTACATAGAACAATCCAAAAACAAAATATATTTTTATACAACATAAGTGAGATCATTTCATAAAAACATGTTATCATAAATATTTTTAAAATACATGGGGATAATTTGATTAGCTTCAACACATTTTCTTGTAATCATGACTCAACTCTTTATTTCACTTCTGAGCTAAATGGTAAACCCTACAATCTATAATTCCATGAGCTATATGGAATCTACCCTTGAATCGATGATCAAGCCCCCAATCTAATTTTGCCTCAAGGATTAGAGTAATAGTAAGGGGGACATGCAAGATCACAAAGTAGGGCACCATAATCCCCAATCAAATCAACATGTCATGGTAGTGCTCAAGATCATAAAGCAGGGCTTCTAATCATAGTACCAAATTGGGATGACATGAATCAGGGTACACAAAATCACAAAGAAGGGTACCATAATCCCATTTCAGCAAATCACGATTTCCAGCATTTAGTTTTTCAACACGTGCTCTTTTCGGGTAACCATCTAACTCTCTACAAGCCCATTTTTAGTTCTTTAAAACCATATTTCATGCTTATGACACATTCCATGCTTATTTTGTTAACGGAATATCATCTTCAGGTATCATTATACCAAACCTTGTAAGTCATTCATATCATAACACATCGTATCCGCTCTTCTCATTCAAAAATATGCATATGACCACCCAAGAATTTATCAAATCAGTTAGAGTTCTAATTTCAAAAAGATGTTCAAACTCGTGAAAACACACTCACTTTTCAAGGTATAAACATGCGGTGGAAAATTCAATCATTAATCACTTGCAGTTTCTTTATTAGTAAACCATGGCATTTAGAATAGAAATTGCCTCTTTGAAAAGCACGTGAAACAATCATCCATAACAAGTGAAGAGGTATTTAAACTCAATAAGAATCTTCATTCATAAAAACAACCCCAAAATTAATTATATGTAAATCTAATGATCAAAAATGGGCTTCTAATTCATCCTCTCAAAACAATTCACAGTTCAAAAGCATGCAAAGATCATAAATTTCATCATGGGGAAGGGGATTTCACAAGTCACATTCGTAAATAACTTTTTGAGTTCAAATCACATATGCGCGATATTATAAATTAATCTTATGAAAAACCCCCATGAAAAATACGTACATTCATCAAATTGGGTTCATGATGCATGCTCTTAAAATAATTTCCCAAAACCCATTGCATATGCATTAATATATATAACTTTAAAACTTGTTAAATCCTTAAAACCTATTCCCATATCATTTAGGATATCCCCACGTACCTTTTTGATGAAAAAGAATTTGAATTGGCCTGAAATCTAGCCTTGAAAGCATGAGCCTTAGAAGAAATCCTATATTTTTTTCTTGTTCTTTAGAGTGGAGAGGATTATGAGATGTTTAAAACTGATTAGGGGTGAATAAGAATGCTTATGGTATGATTTAATCAATGGGGGAGGATTTTGGGGTGAGTAAAATACCAAAATATCCCTCCGAAGTTGAATAAATATTTTTAAAAGTTTTCCTTTGTAGATGACTTGGCTGATGGCTTATCAAATTGGTTGATAACCTTTCAGCCTAGTCATCAAGTCCCTTTAATGTTCTGCTTAAGGTTGACTACTTTGCTGATGGGTCATCAACTTGTTGATAACCTATTAGCCTAGTCGTCACTTCCTTTAGTGTTTCTACCTAAGGTTGACGACTTGGCTGATGGGTCATCAATTTTTTGATAACCTATCAGCCTAGTTGTCACCTTGATGATAGAAGGACATGCTGAGGTAAAATTGGCATAACTTCCAACTTCGATATCGAATTAAGGTGAAATCAGATGCATTGAAAAGACAACTTAAAGACCTTTTATTTGATACATAGTAGGATACCTGAATCAATATATTCAAGAAGATACAGTCATACAAAGTGGACCCTATCTGGTGCATTTGTCAAAACTCTATCAGCTGAAAAGTGCTCAACTCGTCTTTGAGTGAAGAGGGTATTATGACCTCAATAGATATACCAAGATATTCTCACATCATATATTTGATAATCCCACATATATCCACATAGAATAATTGGGTTCAACTCTGTAAGCATAGGAATAACGATTTGAATTCTAGCCCAAAAATATGGGGTGTTACATTCAGTTTCCTCCACTAGGATCATTCGTTCCCAAATAAAGGACAAGGTAGTACAAGCACTACTTACACCTCTTAGATGCATCTACTCTTACATGTAACAAAAATGCAAAGAAATCAAGTAGTGTCATTTGCATTATCAAATATAAATAAAGAATACATACCTTTCGCACGAATATCCGAAGTCGAGAAAAAATATGGATATTTGGACTTTATGTCCGTTTCCACTTCACATGTAGCCTCTTCTACTCCTGGTTCCTCCATAGAACCTTAACTAAGGCCACATTCTTTGTCTATAATCGGCAAACTTATAGATCAAAGATCTCAACTTGGATCTCTTCATAAGACAAGCAATATGAGACACCCAAAACCTTCCAAAGGAACCACTAAAGAAGGATCACCAAGAAACTTTCTGAACATAGAGACATAAAATACTGGATGAATGGAGCTCAAGCTAGAAGGTAACTTCAATTCATACGTCATATTACCAAACCTCCAAAAAAAAATAAGGACTAATATACTGGGGACTAAACTTCCACTTTTTACCAAACCACATGACTCCCTTCATAGGTGATACCCTTAGGAACAGCTTATCCCCAACCTCAAACTCCAAGTTTATACGCCTGACATCTGCATAGGACTTTTGGTAAATTTTTACAGCCTTAAGACTATATCAAATCACCTTAACCTTTTCCATAGTTTGATAACCCAAATCTGGACCCCAAACATATCCTCCCCATCTACCTCAAACCACCTAATCGGAGAACTACATCTCCTATCATACAATACCTCAAAATAGGCCATTCAAATACTATAATGGTAACTATTATTATAATAAAACTCTACCAAAAGGTAGGTGCTCATCCTAATTACCACCACTGTCAACCACACATGCCCGAATCATATCCTCCACTATCTGAATAGTCCTGTCCGCTTCCCATCTATCTTTAAATGAAAAATAGTACTAAAACTCACCATAATCCCTTAACCCTTTTAAAAAGAATGCAGTAAAGTGAGATGAAAACTACGTTCCACGATCAGACATAATTGAAATAGGTACCCTATGCAGCTTTAGGATCTCAAAAAGATACTATCTTGCATAATCCGTAGCTAAAATATTAGTTCGTGTTGGCTAGAAGTGAGCAGACTTTAGCATTCTATCCATGATGACCCAAATAGAATCAAATTGATTCCAAGATCGAGGAAGACCAGTAACAAAATCCATATTGGTTACCTCCCATTTCCATTTTGAAATTCCATTTCCTGATACAACCCACCAGGCATTATGTGCTAAAATTTTACTTGTTGGCACACCTACACTTTTCTACAAAGTTAGCCACATACTTATTTATACCATTCCACCAATACACCTCCTCGAGGTCATGATACATTTTAGTTGAACGGGATGAATAACATAGAGCGATTCATTCACGCCAGCTAATACCCTTTCACGCAAACCATCCACATCAGAAACATATAATCTCCCTTGGCATCACAATGTACCATCACCATTGAACTAAATTACCATTACCTTATTCCCACATACATCACCCTTGATTTTCATTAAGATAGAATCTAGCATTTGCTTCTACTTGATTTACACACCAAGAGATGACCGGACTACTTCCTAAACCATTACACCTCCATCCTCGGAGTCTAGAAGATGGACTCCACGATTAGCTAAGTGGTAAATATCCTTCACCAACTCTGGTTTCTCTTTTTCGACATAAGCCAAAGTCTCCATGGATAAATTGCTAAGAGCATCAGCAACCACATTAGCTACACCTTGTTGGTGGTGAAGACTCATATCATAATTCTTGAGAAAATCCAACTATCTCCTTTGCCTGGGATTTAGTTCCTTATGAGTGATCACATACTGTAAGCTCATATAATCGAAAAAGATGTCCATGTACACTCTATATAAGTAATACCGCTAGATTTTTAAAGAAAAAAACCACTACTAAGAGGTCCAAATTATGAGTAGGATAATTCCTCTCATGAACCTTCAACAGCCTGGAAGCATAGTCTATAACCTTCTCAAGCTGAATCAAAACACAACCAAGTACAGCACGAGACAAATAACAATAAACCACAAACCTCTTATTACCTTCAGGCAATGTAAAACTGGAGCCAAAATTAGATTATTCTTAAGCTTCTCTAAACTACCATCATAAGATTTTGACCAAGAAAACTTTGCCTTCTTTTGAGTCAACTTAGTTAATCGGGCAACTAGAGAAGAAAAACCTTCCACAAACCTACTATAGTATCCAACCAAATTAAAGATGGTCAGAATGTCGGCCAGAGTTATGGGTCTAGGCCACCTTTTAACCACAACAATCTTTTGAGGATCTACCATAATCCCCTCACTAGAAATTATAAAACTAAGAAAACTTACAACATTCAACCAAAACTCACACTTGGAGAACTTGGCATACAACTGTTGTCCTTTCAAGGTATGCAACACCACACAGAGGTGATTAGCATAATCCACCTCAATCTTAGAGTACACCAGATGTCATCAATGAACACAATGACAAAAGTATCTACAAACTTCCTGAAAACTCTGTTCATCAAATCCATAAATTCTGCCGAAGCATAAGTGAATCCAAATGACATTACCAAGAACTAAAAGTGCCTATAACAAGTTTGGAAAGCCCTCTTAGGGATATCCACCTCTGTAATCTTAAGATGATGATAACCAAACCAAAGATTTATCTTAGAAAAGAACTTCTTTCCTTGGAACTGATCAAACAAGTTTTCTATCCTTGGAAGAGGATACTTGTTCTTAACTATCACCTTATTCAAATGCCTATAGTCAATGCACATTCAAAGGGAACCATCATTCTTGTGCATGAATAAAACTAGTGTACCCCATGGTTACAGACTAAAAAGAATAAAACCCTTATCCAGAAGATCCTTAAGTTTCTCTTTGAGTTCACTCATCTCCAGAGTCATTCTATAAGGAGGAATAGATATTGGACAAGTGTATAGAACCAAAGCAATAATAAACTCAATCGCCCTATCCAAAAAAAACCCAGGAAGATCATCTAAAAAGACCTCACGAAACTCATTCACCACTGAAACCAAATGAAAAGAAGGACCTTCCAACTTAGAATCTTTAAGCCAGACCAAATAATAGAGTCAACCTTTAGAGATTAATCTCTGAGCTCTAAGATAATAAATAAACCTCCCCTAGGATCTAGGGAACCACCCTGCCACTCAATAACCAGTTCACCAAGAAAACTAAATACAATCTTATGGGTCCGACAATCTAAGGATGTGTAACAAGAGTGTAACCAATCCATCCTCAAAATAACATAAAAATCCACCTTATTGATGTATGAGCTAATGCTAACATATTTGAGGCTTTTAACTAAGAATAATTGCAAAGTCTTAAGCAACTTTTGTCATTTTTGATTATTTTATGTTTGATTTTGCAGTAGAAGCTATGATCTAAGAGAACCAACAAGGATGGAAGCAAAAGATTTGAAATCTGAAGTAATTTGAAGAGTAGCATAGCTGACAACATTTTTGATAAGTCATCAGCCCTGTGATAAGTTATTAGTTTCATTGTCAGCCTCAGACAGAGAATGCACCTGGGTTGAGAGTTGTGATGAAATATTGTGATAATCCATCAAAGACCTGATAGGTCATCAAAATTGCCATCAGCCTAAGGCAAAACATGAGAGTTGAGGTATAGACTTGACAACATTCGTGATAAGTAGTCAAGAAGTTGATAGGATGTCAGAGTTTATCGTCAGCCTAAAGTAGCAAGTATCAAAAGCAAAGAGGAGCTGAAGACATTTGTGATAAGTCGTCAGCCTCTTGATAGGTTATCACGAATGGCGTCACCTAATTCCAGGAATTTCTAAACTTTATTATTTTGTTTTCATAATTAGGGTGAACTATTTAAAGCATTGTTTAAGGTTTTCTAGGAGATTTTTGGAACATATTTTAGACATATGTACTTCAATATTTTCTCCCTCTAGTTTCTTGACTTGAACAAGCAATTACTTTAAAGAGATTATCATCATTATTTTAGGATTACTATTGTGATCTAATCAGAGAATCTCTAGTTTCTATTTATCTTATGATAAGGTTATCTTTCAAATCATAAATATAACTAGTTGTTTCGATTATTACATCATGAGTGTCTAAATTTCTTTAACTAGAATTATGGGATCTAGGGTTAAGTCTTGATAAGGTGTTGAGTGTTAAAGATTCAAAAGGTGGTAGGACTCCTTGATAATTATTAGGTTTTAATTATTGTCTATTGGTTACAAATACTAGATAACACCTGTTTTGATTTGCTTGAGAAAGAAATCAAATTTAGTAGGAAGTGAATTATTAACAGGGACTTGGAAGCACTAAAAACTTCTATTTAATAATTGATGCTATAACAAGGTTGATTAACCAGAGGTAAAATCTAGTCATAAATATAAATTACTTAAGTTTGAGAGGATTAGGTAATTAAATGCTTTAGTAGGTCGAGAGACATTTTGGCATAACTTTGATAAATATAACTTGTTATCCTGCCTACTATGAGATATTGAACCACCATTAGCATCTGTCAAGTACCAAAACCCCTATTGAACATAATTCTGGTTTTTCCATAAACTCTTGATTACAAACACCGAAGCTAAAGTGACCAACATTCATTGGCTAATCTCCAAAACCCCCATTTTATCTTTTTTGTACCATCTGCTTGAATTCAACTTATAGCTATAGTTTCAAATTAGTTCAATCGCCACTTACATTATTTCCTATGGATTCGACCCTGACTCTAAAAGTTGGGTAAATATATTGACGATGACCGCCTTGCAATAAATTGACGTGTAATTTAAGCGTTATCAAAAAATGGTGCCGTTGTCGGGAAACAATTTGATGCATTGAGTTGGTTTGGAATTCTAACCTACTTGCTTGAATTCAAAATTGTAAATATTTGTTTTTAGTTTACTTTTATTTCTTGTGTTAGGTAGATTTTTATTTTAGTTTACTTACTACCATGGCATCATGGAATGAACATGATCTTGGTGGTTGGAAATCTTATCTTGATGATCCATGTCCATATTGTGATGGACCTCACTTTTGGAAAAACTGTAGATATTCTCCTCGTAGAGAGATGTATGCACAATCTCCATCCTATCAAGAGTATGATTGCTCTGTATGTGGTGGTCAAGATGGATATTGGAGTGATTTCCCAAATGCCCCCTCCGCCCATTGTGCTAACGCAAATTCTAGTTTTTCTTATGATTTTGATAGGTCTTTTGGTCAAGAAAAAGAAGAACAAAGCACCAGAAAGAGTGGCATTGAAGCTATGCTTCAACTAATGTTGGATCGTATAGACACAACAAATGATATCATATGTGATATACATCAAGACATTAAGGCATTTGACAAATAAATAGAAAGGATAGGGGAGATAGATATTGAGGTCAATCATCTAAAGCACTCTTCTACATTATGTTTAGATGATATCTTATCTATGGAATCATTTAGACTAATTGAAGAGTGTGAATATGAGGAGCAATAATCCTATACTGAGGATGATATTGACGTTGATCAACCCTTGGAGATTTTCCAAACAACTAAACCAACCATGAGGGATGATTCCAAGACTGGGGAAATGGTGCTAGAGGCAAAAGAAGAAATCAAGCACAATCCTTGTGAAGACTCTAGTCCATTTAGGGGTAAAGATACTGATAGGGATGCTACTCTGAAAGTAAGCGCTAGTCCTCATTTGAACCACTTTTCATTATTATGCAAGGTGGATGTGATAAAAGTCGAATCACCCAAGCAAATGATGAATTTTGTAAATGGGAAGGAAAATTCTTACATTTTTGAGTTTATCTTTCCAAAAGGGTATACCACAACCCAAATCATAATAGCCAAGAACCCTAAAGATCATGTCTATTTAGTGGTTTTTTAAGATCCTCACTGCTTCCCAATAAGCTCATACAAAAGTTTGATGCAAAATTGGGTAAGCGGTTTAAGTCTTTGAAGTAGCGTGATAGAACATTCATTATCATGCCCTTACCTTTGCCTAACGGACCTAAAAAAAGTAAAGATCAAAAGATGGGCCTACAATTCAAATCGTCTAAGTAGAGGGATAAAGAATGACTGAATGATGTCGTGCCGCGATACTAAATTAGGCGCTACTTGGGAGGTAACCTAAGGTATTTTGTTGTTTGTATTCATATTATGTGATTGAGATCAGATCTTTACACCCATAGTGCCATAGGTATGTTTCTAACTCTCTTGTTTTGGTTTGACGCATTTAGGACCTTGAATGATTTTAAGTTGAGGGTGGGGCTACTTGTGGGTGCTGATGTCCTCTTGGGGTTTTTGTTGCTGTGCCTCATTTCCCTGGAGTCTTGTTCCTATTAGAGCCAGGATGTTTAGGCATATTGAGATTTGTTGTAAAATGTTGTAGTTGACTAGGAGAAATATAAGTACCTTAGGCAGTAAACATATTTTTGTTGATTTTAGAGCACCTCTCCAATGGTCTGAAGTTTTAAATGTGTTATTTGCATCTAAGTGGTACCACTGTGCATATTTGTATAGCATTAATTCTACTGATGTAATAATCATTGCTATACAGTTGCATGAACTGGATAAGTAGTAACTAGTGATAGACTGGTGTGCCATATGCGTGTGAGATATTTTTTAGTTCCCTATGTATGTTGGATTCAGAACTTGCCCGGTTAGTCTTACCTAGGTTGAAGTATAGGGGTTAGGAAAAGATCATAGGCCATTTTAATATGAGCTAACTTTACCATAAATGACCTTCCCTATGTGCATAATATCCCTTGATCCCTGTTTTGAGCCTGATAAGCCTATTTCTTTTTATGAAACCTGTTACCTTCCTATTTAGATCACAATGAACCTATTTTGGCCCTGGTCCTCCTTAGACACTGTGCACCTTGACATAGAAAAATGACCTAAGTTGAGGGTGGCTATCATAGGGGTGCGTGATGCAGAATGAGTATGAATAAAGGTAGCATAAAAGAAAAGAAAAGAAAACTGGGTGCAGAGGGAAAGAGCAAGAAAAAAATTGTGAAAAAAAATAAGTGATTTTTGAAAAGACCGCACCCAGCCTAAATAAGTATGATCAATAAAAGAGAAGAGTGGAAAAGGCTAATAAGTGAAACCCCAAAATATCTAGTGTATTAGCAAGGAGGCTTAGTCACTTTAAATACCATCGAGTATCATACCAGCCCCTAACTTATATTACAAGCCTAAGAGAAGACCTATAGTAATCCTAGCTAACCTATCTAAAGATCTGGGTAATGAAAATAAGGGCAAGCCTATGGCACTTGGGATACATTGGTTGAAACTTCGTTCTGAGTGTGAGTGTTTTTATTGTCCCCATGGTTACGTATAGGATTACTGATATGAGATTAGTGGGCTTTCTTTACTGTGAGGGCACACCGATATGTTGCTAGTTGCTAATTTGTTTGGAGAGTGTAATACTGGTATTTGCATGGTTAATGTAATTGAATTAATGTCGTATATTGATTTCTGTGAGTTGCATTGGTGTTCTTCATTGTTCTTGAATTGACTGACCTTGGAGAGGGTGAAAGTGTCTTGAGATGATATGGATGATTGACTGTAAAATGTACTTTGTATTGTCTTAGTTGTGTTGAGTAGCTTGAGGACAAGCAATTGTTTTAAGTTGAGGGTGTTGATGTGTGAGCTAATCCAAACACATTTGAGGCTTTTAACTAAGAATAATTGCAAAGTCTTAAGAAACTTTTGTCATTTTTGATTGTTTTATGTTTGATTTTGCAGTAGAAGCTATGATACAAGAGAACCAACAAGGATGGAAGCAAATGAGTTAAAATCTGAAGAAATTCAAAGAGAAGTGTGGCTGACAACATTTTTGATAAGTCGTCAGCCCTGTGATAAGTTATCAGCTTCATCATCAGCCTCAGACAGAGAATGCACCTGAGTTGAGAGTTGTGACGATATTTTGAGATAAGCTGTCAAGGAGCTGATAGGTCGTAAAAATTACCATCAGCCTAAGGTAGAAGATTAGAGCTAAGGTAGAGACTTGAAGACATTCGTGATAAGTCGTCAAGAATTTAATAGGATGTCATAGTTTATCGTCAGCCTAAAGCAGCGAGTATCAAAGGCAAAAAGGAGCTGACGACATTTGTGATAAGTCGTCAGCATCCTGATACGTTGTCACGAATGGCGTCACCTAATTTGAGGAATTTCTGAACTTTATTATTTTGTTTACATAATTAGGGTGAACTATTTAAAGCATTGCTTAGTTTTTTCTAGGAGATTTTGGGAACATCTTTTGGACACACGTATTTTGATATTTTCTCTCTCTAGTTTCTTGACTTGTATAAGAAATTACTTTGAAGAGATTATCATCATTATTTTGGGATTACTATTGTGATCTAATTTGTGAATCTCTAGTTTCTATTCATCTTGTGGTAAGTTTGTCTTTCAAATCATGAATATAACTAGTTTCAATTATCACATCATGAGCGGCTAAATTCCTTTAACCTGAATTATGAAATCTAGGTTTAAGTCTTGATAAGGTGCTGAGTGTTGAAGATTCAAAAGGTGGTAGGACTCCTTGATAATTCTGAGGTTTTAATTATCGTCTATTGGTTGCAATTAATAGATAACACATACTTTGATTAGCTTGAGAAAGAAATCAAATATAGTGGGAAGTGAATTATTAACAGGGACTTGGAAGCACTAAAAACTTCCATTTAATAATTGACGTTGTAACAAGGTTGATTAACCTAAGATAAAATCTAGTCAAGAATATAAATTCCCTAAGTCCGAGAGGATTAGGCAATTAAATGATCAAGTAGGTCAAGAGACATTTAGGAATAACTTTGATATAGATAACTTGTTATCCTACCTACTATAAGAATCTTGAACCACCATTAGCATCTGTCAAGTACCAAAACCCCTACTGAACATAATTCTGGTTTTTCCATAAACTCTTGATTACAAACACCGAAGCTAAAGTGACAAACATTTATTGGCTAATCTCCAAAACCCCCATTTTATCTTTTCGTACTATTTTCTTGAATTCAACTTGTAGCTATAGTTTCAAATAAGTTCAATCACCACTCGCATTATTCCCTGTGGATTCGATCCCGACTCCAAAAGTTGGGTAAATATATTGACGACGACTGCCTTGCACTAAATTGACGTGTAAGTTGAGCATTATCACATATCAAGTTCAAATAAATCCACCAAAGTCTGCCTACTACCAATAGATACCACAACCCCTTATAGACCCTTTTAGTAACAACAGGGTCACCTACCAGGGTTTGAAATAGAAAAAAAGATCCAAAATAACCTCGGGATCTAAACCAAAACACACAGCTTCATATGGGGTCACACAAGAAAGAGTAGACCTCAGATCAAGCAAGCAATACATGTCACAAGGAAAGACCTATAACATACCAGTTAAAATATCAGGCTATGCCTCAAATCCCTATCGAGTAGGAAGAGCATACAACCTATTTTGACTAGCACCAGTACTAGGAGCAGAAATAGATGCAAAATCAATACCCTTTGGATGAAGCAAACGAAACCTTGCTCTCTCCCGAATCATCCTTACAAACTAAACAATTCCTGAGCATATGGCCTTGATGACCATATTTAAAGCACCTGTCTCTTTCTTCATCACAGAAACCTCTATGGAACTTACCATATAACTGACAAAGAGGGCATGAAGAAGCTGATTGTATCCCTCTCTCCTAATAATGGGCACCATGTTCCCTATAGTTATAACCACCCTATTGGCGCCTATCCCCAAAGGCCTTAGGTAAGGATCACTAGCAGAAAAAAAGGAACCAGAACTCTCCCACTTTTTCTTTGGACAGTTACCACCATCTCAACTACCTTATTATTGCCCACCACCCTATTTAGAAAACCTGAACTTCGTACCTTGCCTTTCCCCAAACTCAACATGTTTTCTTTTTTCTTTCTCAACCTATTGCATATGAACCACAAACCTAGGCATACCTATATCCTTGATTAGCAATGCAGTTTTATTTTTAAGGATCAAATCCTGAGATAGTCCAAAAGTAAACTTTTTCATCCTTAACCTTATATTGGACACCAATACTAGACCATACCTTGACAGTGATGAAATTTCAAGGTATATTAATTGATTGCCATTTTTCCCTGTCATAGATTGATAAATTCCTCTACCTTTTCTTTCCTCAGCTCCTGAGGAAAGAAGCAATCCATAAAAGTATTGGAAAAAGTATCCCATAAAGACAACTCTACAACATCACCCTTTACCTCATCCCATTCCTTATACCACTGGTATGCAACATTCTTGAGTTGATAAGATGGAAAATTTACCCCTTCCATATCTGTGGCCTGCATCACCCTGAATATATTTTTCATTTCATCCAAGAAAACCTATGGATCCTTCTCCACCTTTACCCCAGTAAAAGTAAAAGGATTCATCTTTATAAATTGGCTAACCGATACGTCCTCAGTAAATGAAACACCAGATGCATCTCGCTCAGCCTGAGTAGAAACCAACTAAGCAATAGTATGAATCGATTGATGAAATACAACATTAAACCTCACTTTGAAGAGGACTAGTAGAACCAAGGAACTCTAAATCTATCCAGGACTGGACCCCTATATCGCGTATGGATCACCTATGTCCCTTCCAAATTGTCCATAAATTAGATAGAAGAGTTTCCTTGTGTTCCAAATTGTTAAGGCATGATCTAAAAAGCGAACGTACCAGGATTAGAGAGAACCTTTAACCTTGCAGCATAAAAGTAGAATACCAAGAAAGAGAAACATTACAAATGTCTTGAAGTCTCCCCCTTATGAGTGTGGCGCACTACATACCCCTATAAGAGACTTTACATGATACGACTTTTGTGGACTCTTATTTGACCATGAACCTAAAGCTCTGACACCAACTTGACACGACCCAATCGGGACTTATCTTAATGGGACTTCCAAGTCCATCTAGGATCGAGAACAACCCTAATACCCAACCCAACCATCCTAACACATACCATGAGTAGGATAAATTCTGAACATATAACAAGATAGCATGTAATTGTCTAAATCCAAACTCTGGGATAGGTCTATGACCGAAAATAAACCAACCGAGTCCAACCATCCAAAACCTAATAGATAAACATAACCCAACAAAAACTATAAGTCAAAACAAAAGCAATAACCACACCAAGTTCCATAAAATAACATTAAAAGATGGAATAGTGAGATATTCAGTCCAATGATATCAATCCTAATGCCAATGCCAATACTAGGGCTGAAACCACTACCGATCCCATTCATGCTGACCCATAGAAGTTCCACTAAAGCCTCAAACTAAAATAAAAAAAAGTATCTAGTTGGGATATGCCCCTAAGCATAGCCAAAACCAATATCTATTAGCAATCAAAAGTATGTAAAAACATCCATAAACATGAAATAAAGCCTTCCTAAATATGGAAGCTCACCACTTTGATCCAATAGCTGATCCCAAGTTCAATTGATAAGCAGCAGAAGTAAAATAGATGGTTCCTATATCGTGTGGGGATACAACAGCCAGAGGATAGGTTAATGGGTAAACGCAAGCAAGTACTTAGGATAAATGCCAACTAGTAAAACCAAGTAAACCAACTATAACAACTCGAGACTACCCCTTAGTCGTAACACAGTGCTCATGATCCCTAAAGACCACAATCTAATCTTCTACTGATATCTTTACCTGAGCTCTGCATAATATAATATAATATAATAAATACAAAAAATAGGCGGAAAACTTGCCATAAGGTTCAAAATATCTAAAATACTCAAAACTGAAAACTAAATACTGATATATTTGTTCAAAAAGTCTCTAGACTATCTGAACTGTGGAGTGACGGGATATATCCCCAACTAACTCCGTTTACTGAAAATAAACTAAATCTAATGCGATAGTAAAATAAGGATCATCCTTGAATGAAGAGGACTCACTGCTATGTATACTGTTGCTGATGGGGACTGGGCTGCTAAGGGTACTCTGGATCTCGTACCTCTAAACGTATAGTGTAAAGTAACATACCATAGCGCAAATGCGTCAGTACATGGGAATATACTGAGTATGCAAGATGAGGTAAGGCTAAATATAAGGGCTTATGCATGAACAATTACTTAATAGAATAATCATGAGAGTACTGAATGAGGACATATGCATGAATGCACAAACCATAACTAAAATCATCGTTACTCTGGATATTGAAACTCGGGTACTACTTTACTGACGTCTAAACTCACTACAAATACTGAGACACTGAACAACTAAAACTTCTGATATTGATAACTGTGTAATGAAGTTGAGATCAATCCTATCTAGTGAGTGATCTCAGAAACTGATGATACTGAAACTGATTACCTTAATCTACTCATATCAATAACTGAGTTCTGAGCTTGCTACAATTGACTTACTAAATTTGAGATCAAACCTGTCTAATGGATGATCCATGAACCTACTATCAATGATAAGAAATGATTATGTTTCAGATTAAACCTATTTAGTACCTATTTAGTGAAAGATCTCTGAATCTGATAATGAGAATAATCAACTGACCCTGAGACTGAGATCAGGCCTATGTAACGTATGATCTCAGGATATGATAATGAGAATACTTAACTGAATCTGAGATTGAGATCAGGCCTATCTAACGGATGATCTCAAGATCTGATAATGAGAATACTCAAATGAATCTGTGACTGAAATTAGCCCTATCTAACGGGTGACCTCTGGATCTAATAATGAGAATACTCAATTGAATTTGAGACTAAGATCAGGCCTATCTAATGGGTGATCTTTGGATCTATTAGTACTGATACTGATTAACTTTATGAGAGACCAGGCCTATCTAGCGAGTGGTCCATAAATCTATTGAACTATCTGAGTTCCATATTAAGATAGGTAACTGTATCTGACAGTCCTGATTTCTCAGTTCTACTCTAAAGACTGATACTGAAACTACAACTGTGGGAATTCTCACTTAACAGACATGCCCTCAATCGGAACTGGTGGGGTCTAACCTATAACCCCAGCTGGAAGGGTGTCAATACCCTACCACGAGTAAAGACTTCTACTTTGGTCAAGCCTTTCTAATGGGTGACCTTGAACAGGAAGTCAAGCCTTTATCTAATGGGTAACTCCTGGTCATACATTGGCTATGCAGTTCAGGAGTAAAAGGATTACTGCTAGCGACTCTATCTCTCTAATGGGAAAGCCATCATCCCTACACTCGCTCGGTGCTAGTTCCTACTCCCAACTGAAGGACTCTGAACTGATTCTTAACTGAACTTAAACTGAGCTGAATCTATTGCTGATCATATTTCTTGACTAATCTGATTGAGTCAAGCTGAATTTACTTGGTTCTGTTATCTGACGGAATACTACTGAATCTCATTATCTGACTGAATGATACTAAGCTCTAAATAGATTACTTGAATGCTAATGAGGTCTTAACTGAACACATAATTGGGGAATTTCATGCTATCATGTCATAATTCATTCACTAAGGCTTTTCAACAAACACTTGGCATGCATAAGCTTGCACATAATTGGAGATTTTTAGTCAACATATTATAATGAGTCTAATTCCTTCACATAAGCATTTTATCAAACATATGGGGAGCATGCTTTGCTTTTTCAATAATTTCTACACTTAATTGACATGAACACATCACTTAACAAGAAACTTGAAGAGGGTTTATCATGAACATCATATACTAGGGCCAAAGCTTGAAAACTCATAAACAAAACATGAATTAAAACTCAATAATAGCATGAACTTCAATTCCAATTCACATGAACCATGAAAACTCATAAACATAAGATCTTTGAAATATAGAAAAGGATTCTTGAGATTTTTGGATGAAAGCGACCCAAGAATCAACATATGCATACCTTAGGAAACTCTTTCTTGAAGGCTCTTAGAGAGACTCTTGATTTTCTTGATTTTTCTTAAAAAAGGGTTTTGATCTTGTTCTTGGATTTTTGATTTTTAAAGAAACCCTAATTTAATGTTATGGATGAGAAATAAAGCCCTCAGCTTTGTTCAAGATATATAAGGGTAAAAAGGGTGGGAAAAGACCAAAAATCCTTTTTTAAAAATGACTTAAAAATACTAAACTGGATTTGCGACGGTCGGAATGATGGTTCGTTGCTATTCTGACGGTCCGTCGCATGTTGGTCAGAAAAAGGCCGCACTGTCTTAGTTGCAATGGTTTGTCGCTAGCTTGACGGTCCGTTGTCTTAGCCGTCGCACTTGGGCTAGAAGAGAGAGTCACTGCCTTGGTTGCGATGGTCCGTCACTAGCTTGATGGTCTGTCATCTTGGCTATCGCTAGCTTGATGGTTTGGGTAATGGTCCATCACAAACTAGACGGTCTGTCAACCTATCTGTCACACCTGGGTGGTTCCAACAACTCTCAGTAAAATAGCCATACTTTCTCACCCTGATACCAGATTTGGATGAAATTATTATCATTGGAAAGCTAACTCAATTTCCTATATGATAGAAAGTTATTTTTAGGAAAATTCAATCAAGTTTAACACACTAATCACATGGGAAATAACTTCTCAATCTTTTAGGGATGGAATTACACTTCACTTGACACGCTTTAAGGCTTAGACTACGAGGAAACTTTTGCGAGGTATTACACCAACCATATACATGCATACCATACATATACACACATACACACACATATATATATAAATATCGGGGAATAGAATTGGGTTTAGCATGAATTTTAAAACATTAACCTAGGTATATGAAGCATAACCATCCATAACCATCCATAGGATATATGGGTCCAGTGTAATCCCCTGAACAGACCTCGATACATGTAGCCGCACGAACTGAATATATGATAAGAGTACGGGATTATCAAGTACCCTTACTATCCATGATACATATGTACAGTGTAGCTAGAGGAATCTCATGTACCTTATAGTATCATATATCGTCGCCATGAACAACTCCTCATATTGGAAAACATGAGTTTCTAGTCTTTGTTCATTAAACTTCCACCTTCACGGTTAGCTATCACACCCCTCCACTATTTCCCAATTAAAACCCTTTCTATCCAACCAAACTATTATTATTAACCAAGGCTATGAGTTATGGTATTGTCATACAGACTATAATTTGTGAACATTGTCCTTATGCAACCAATAAGGACTCCCATGTACCCCATAGGTTACATTATCCAATTAACTTGGGATAGTCCTGTATACCCCATAAGTGTTTCTTTATTAAGTTGTTTGGGGTAATCCCATGTACCCCACAAGTTGTTTATTACCATGTTTACTTGGGTTCAATTATAACCACCAAGACTATACCAATTATCCATCCAAACCATTTAAACCATTTAGGGTTTCCTTACGAAACTATACCATGCAATAGTTCCTTTAAAAGTTCCATAATGTAGTAAAAGCATTATCAAAGGCATTTTGTCAAACATGTTGGGGGTATAGTATTTCTAAAACCAAAACCATATACTAATTAACCATTCCCATAAAATCAATTGTCCAAACCACCATTAAATCATATAAAAACATAATTAAAAATATGGAAAACCATAACCAAGCATTTATGACCAAAACCCCAACACATATTTGAAAACCCAAAAACCATATAATAATTATGCCTTAAAAATATTGTATAAATTATGCCTTTAGTTGGAACTAAAAATGATGGAGAAGTATCTTTCCTTAAATTGAGTATATGATAGAGAGAAATCACCAACACAAGCCCCAAATTCATCACCCTAGTGAAACCCTACCCTTCCTTTACCCCAAAGCCTTAGAGAGGACTAAAGAGTGTTTTCTAAAAGTTAATAAATAGAATAATAGGGCAAATAACCTACCAAGTGTGTTAAAAGTCATGGGCCATAAATAGGTTAAGTGGAGAAATGTCCTGATTACCCCTATTTAAAGTGTATAATAATCCCACATATGGGTACGACTTACTATACTAGTCATACCCTTCCATACAAGTGTTACCCACCGCTTGTACCCTAATATCCCCCCTTGGACCAAACAATGTCCAAGGTATGTCTTACCCAAACCAAGTCATACCCAAAGCAGACAACTAGTACCCCCAAACCATATCCTTGACAGAATAGAACCACAAGTGGTTTGAACACTATCCACTATACAAGTCCATGGTACAACTCGTGCCCTAGCTTAAAGCTCATGGTGAACCACTCATACTCTGATATAAGTTAGGCTACCAAGTATAATATTAAGTCAAAGAAAAAAAAACCTAAATGACTCGTATCCAACCATAAGACTCATACCAACCCAAGTCGTACCCATTCGAGAATTCAATCCAATCCCACTAACCAATACTGGTCAGCAGACAACTGGGGAATACCACTCATATCCCACTATATGACTTGTACCCACCAGTCATATATTGTCCAGAACCCAAAAATTTGAAAAATTTTCTAATGGTTCCATACCTAGGGTGTTTTATAACTCTCCAAATTTTTATAAGAGAGTCGGGTCTTGATGAATATCTTGATTAGGAATGGGTGTGTGAAAGTATTTACATGGATTATAATATAAAAAAAATTTAAAAAAGCTATGTGTGCCACTAAACATATTTGAGGTCTGATATCAATTTTGTGTGATATCAAAGGAAAGTCCAACATGAAGTGCCTTGAAAAAACTCATGAGGGGTGCCCATGTACCATTTGGGTATACAAAGATTTACAATATTAATCCAAGAAGAAATATTCACTCTAGAAGGGTAAGTATTTGTGGGGTTCCGAGATACCTCCTTAATCTAGATGATTGGTGATAGAAGAACTACATCATTCCAACCATGGTTGACCATCTAGGGATACCTCAAAAATCTCTACTTGTTCCATACTTCTTGGATGGGTATAAGGTTTTCTTCACCAGATGTGCATATTATGAGGAGGTTTTTTATGACATATACCCCATGGAAAAGGGTCCTTTATTCTTGGGTAATGATTGGTTTTCATAACATAGAGTTACAAATGTTCAAAATTAGGCTAAGAATATAATGGACCAATGGGAAAATCATCTCTTTTCGCCTATTCTTTCCAAATATCAAGGAGATGTGATCACTTAATCTAAGCCTAAAGAGATTTGGAGTTAAAATATTGAGATAAGTAAGAGAGTGCAAGGTGGCAATCCAAGAAAGGAAAAAAGAGAGGTTGTAAGGAGTGCAGTGAGGGGGTTGCCATCAACCAAAGCTAACATTATTTGTCCTTCTTTTGAAGATTTGACAAGGTCAATAATTTTTACTTTTGAAGATTTTGAAGGTCCTTCACACCAAGGAAAAGAAGAGTATGCTCAAGAAATTCAAGGTAAAATTTCTAAATCTTGAACTTTTGTTTATGTAAATGATGAATGTGTGGCTAGTAGCACATTGAGTGTGAGTAGTAGCTTACCTACATGTGAGTCTAATGATTCCTTGCTTCTAGATGATGATGTATATGCTGTGAGTGTGGATACACTAGTTGATCCTATTGATGACCTGATTGATTCATCTTGTAAGATCAATTTATATCCACCTAGTGTTGAATTCGTTGTGTTAAATGATAGTACATCATTTAGTAAAAACAATGTTGATCAACGTATGTCCATTGTGTATAATAAAAGTACATCATCTAGTGAAATAATTTTATCAGCTTGTGTGAAAAACTATCCCATCACTTTAGGATATTTGTGATGTGGTTAATGAACCTTAAGTGAGTGATAAAATTGAAAATGTTGGTTAAGAAAATAGGAGTGACCCTTTGATCATGAACTTTAGTGAAGATTCTAATGCTTGCTTGGATCATAGGGATAACCATGTGTTTGACGTGTGTTCGACATATGATAATTGTCTTTTAGAGAGTGATCTTTGATATTCTAATTCCTCTTCATGGTATGATCCTTCTCTCTCTAATTACTATATCTTGTTTGAAGATGGTGAAATAACTCTTAGAGAATTACCTAATGGTATGGATAGCCTTGTTGATGTAACTCCTCTTGAGGGCTTTATTCTACGTAACAACCCACTATGGTGAGACAACATTTCTCCTAAAGATAGAGATCTTTTCCTGGAAGATGAGAGTACTATTAAGTGAAAGAATTGTGAAATCTTTGGAAGGAATGATCAATTGGGTGATGAAAACTTTGATTTACTTTAATATTTGAGAAACCTAATTAATGATTGTTACTATGAAAGTTCTCGGGGTTGTGATTCTTTGTATGACACCCCACCTTTATTTGATAGTTATGAGGATGAAATTTTGTGAATACTTAAGTAATTATTCATTTGAATTTAGTGGTGGTATATGCCTACTTAAGGATTCTTCCATTAAAGGAGAAAGTATCAGTTATTTAGAAATCACTTCTCCTTCTTGTTTGTGTGCTCCTATTGTTGAGAATACTCAAGGAAATGATCTTGAATCCAATAGTGTGTATATACATAAGAGCACCTTAGTTGAACTTGACTTGAGTTATACCTTTCTTTACTCTTCCTTTGTTTTTGATGATTCTTATAATAATATGGAGAGTATATCTTTTAGTTTGGATGAAGCCTATCGGGAAAAGAGTGTTGTACAGACTCGTTTATATGGCCATTCTATTCATTTGACCCCGGTACCATATTTGGATATGGTGATTTTAGCATACCCAACATATTTCTTTATCTCTATGACAAGCAAAATTTGAGTGAGGATGTGGGTATCTTTCCCTATGATGAAAAGTATTTCTTGGGGATTTCTGATCAACTTGATGGACCAACATTGGGTAAGGGAAAGATCTCCAACAAAGATGAGATATTGTAAAAGAATTCGAGTATTAAAAAGCTCCAAGAGAATTCACCATTGTATATTTCCACTCTAGACCAAGGTTCCACTACTTGTAGGTCAAGAAGAGAGTTCTTTAGCTTTTCTATCTCATTTCCCATACTGTCCACTTTCATAGAAAGCGTAGTTAGGGTGTTAAGTATTTTTTCTAGAGTATCTTCCTCTACTATATCAGTCTGTGTAGCTTTGTCTTGATATGTAATCTGCAATAACATTTTTGTTAGTGCTGATAACTTCAATTGTAAATGTGAAATTTAATATATTTAAAACTAGTCTTCGAATCTCTTTTGTTGTAACTGAATTTTGTATTTTCTTTGTTAGCCACCAACGTACCTGTGTATTATCTGTTCGTACAATAAATTTGTTATATACAATATATGGCTCAAATGATAATAAACACTTATATAATGAACATAACTCTTTTCTATTTATTTCCCATTTTATTTCTGTTTCGTTGAACGTACCTGAGTAGTATCTACAATGATGTTCTATTTTTTCTGCTTCATATCGATATTTAAGTACTCCTCCGTAACTATATTCACTTGCATCTGCTTCTACTATATATATAAATTTTCTATTTTCATCTGGAAATTGTAATTTTGGTAATTCCTTACAAAGTAATTTTATTTTTTGAACTTGTTTTTTATCTTTTTCATCATAATTATATTCTATATCCTTTTTTAATTTTTTCTGCAGTGGTTTTAAGGTTTCTGCTAATTTTGGAATATATTCTCTTACTTGGTTTACTAATCCTAAAAATGATTGTAATTTCTTTTTTGTATCTAATTCCTCTTTCGAATTTATTATTTTTTGTACTATATGTTGTTGCATTTTTACTCCACTTTTATCTATTTGTATTCCTAAAAATTCTATTTGTATCTATTTGATTATTTGCTTGAAAGGAATAAGTCCTATGGGCTTAAGTGTCTTGAATCCATCCTTGTGTGCATCATGTGCTATTTATTTTAAGCCAAATGGAATTATCATAGATAATAGCACCTTGGATGATGTTTCTACACTTGATTCCTTTCTATACTACCTCTTTGCCTATGATGATATCCATGCTAATCTTGGATGTGTTTTATGTAGAGGTAGGAAAATTGTTGGTGTGTCCACTTGTTTTAGTAAAAATTCTATATGGATCTTGTGTACTTTAGAACCAATTGAGGCACCACCCTTGGTGTGGTCTCTTGAGGTGATAATAACGCAATTGTGTCTTATGTCTCATAAGGTGTAGGTAGACTTACCTTTTAGATTATTTGATGCCATTACTACCTTTGTAGTTACCTTATCTCTTGATGATTTCCCTAAAATAAATCCTTTGTGCATTTTTCAATGAGTTTCTAATGTTTAACATGAAGCATCCTTGGTTAAATCTTAAGTGTATGCAACCTTGGCAAGATGCTATGATTTATTGTACTAACTCTTACCATCATGCCATGAGGATGTCATGTTTTTTTGTCCTTCCTTTATTTTTTCAAGGTTTGGATTTATGGTCGAATCATTTTCAAGAAGGGGAGGATGATACAAATGACTTGGCCATCAATGTTTTTTATCACACAACTCGAGGCAAACATAAGGAGGTCTAAGCCTTGATCGCCCTAAGGATCCAAGAATGTGCTTGGAGGCCCTTCTTTGAGATCCTAATCATACAATGTCATGTTTGGAAGATAGATTAGAGTAGAGAAAACCAATGGTACACGGAATAAAGAGAGCCCTTATGGTTTATTTCAAAAATAGCAACTTTTGGGCTATTTTTGTAAAATGCTAGTTGTGCAAAGGAAACTACTATAAATAGGTTCCTTAGATATTTCATTAGTTAGTTTTTGTTTAATGATGATGATGGATTCATGAAAACTCCACTAGGAGTGTTGAGTGCTTGGAAAATCCAATATTGAATCTTGTTTAGAAACAGTGAATGTAAGGGAGATCCGATCCCCCTTACGGTCAACGTAAGAGATAGGTGCTCATGGTAATCAATAAGGGAGGTCTTTGGGTTTGATAAAACCTTTGGTTGCCTTTTTGTTATCTTCTTGTGTCTATTTTCTATCATCTATGCTTTTTAGACTTTTACTTTCCGTTTGATAATTTTATTGTTTCTTTAAAGTTTGTATTTGTTATCGTCATTATAGATTATTATTGTATCAGTACCAATATGGCAAGTGGAGGAGAGAATGCAACAAAAAGAGATGCTACTTTTGAATATTTGAAGACGGAAATCTTAGATGCTTTCAAAGCTTGTAAAGGACCTTTACCCCAAGGTAAAGAATAATCTTCTTAAGCTCTTCAAAGTACCATAGCTAACTCTTGTCCTTCAGTAAATATGAATAATCTTATTATGGATAGTAGACAATTGAGTGTGAGTAATAGCTTTCTTAAATATGAGTGTAATGATTCTTTACTAAGACTCATTTTGTCATAACTATGAGTTATGGTTTGGGGATTCCCAACCACTTGATGCACCAATATTGTGCAAGGGAAATATCTCCAATAAAGATGATTGTTTTAAAAATGTTATGTGCTTATTTAGACATGGAACCAATGTGAGCCTTCATAAGTGTTTGATTAATTACCATGGTTCCTTTTGATCTCTCTATCGTCCATGTATCTTGAATGGCGAAGTAGTTCGCATCTTGTAGGGTTACAGGCCCTTAATTCACCATTTTGATACTTGGTTATATGTTAAGTGTGTTACTCCTTTGATTAGTGCAGAGTTTGTTATTGCTGATCCAAACCCTAATGCCATGACTATAATGTCTTTGCTTGTTATCCCTATTGACACGACCCAACCGGGAGCCCTGTCGTAATGGGCATCCTAAATCCAACCAGGACCAGGGACCACCCCAAATACCCAACCCAACCGTCCATATGCACTCCTTGAGTTGGATGAATTTCAAACTTATAACATGATAATGTGTAGTTAACTAAATCCAGGATATGGGATAGGTCTATAACCGAGACAGACCCAAACGAGTCCAACCATCCCCATCCAACCGGTAACCAAGTACCGAACAAAACCTTAAACCAAAAACCCAAAATAATTAAAAAACCATGTTCCATAACATAATATAAAATAATGGACATTGAGAAATACCAGTCATCTGGTATCATCCCTAATACCAATGCAAATACTAAGTCTGAACCCAATTTGATCCCGCCCATGCCAACCCATAGAAGTTCCACGAAAGCCTCTAACAGAAAGAATACCAAAATCCAGTTGCGACATGCCCCAAACTATATCCAAAACCAATATCATAAAATAAGCCAAAGCAAGTATAAACATCCATGAATATGAAATATAGCCTTTCGAAAAGATGGAATCTCACCACTTCAACCCCAATAGAGTTGATTACGAATCCGAATGCTAAGTAAGAGGAGTAGAATGGCTGGTTCCTCCATCGCCTAGGGATAATACCTCCCGAAGATGGGTTAATGGATTAATGCTAGCATGAAATTAGGATTAGGATAAGAAAATGCGATTTAGTAAATCCAAGTAAACCATACATATGCATACCAACCATACATATGTGTATATATAACCATGTTGGGAAATGGAATTGGGCTTAGGATGCATTTATAACTATTTATCTGGGTATGTGAAGCATAACCATCCTTAACTACCCACGAGCTATATGGGTCAAACATAACCCCCTAAATGGGTCTCAATTCTTTAGCTACATAAACCGGAGATACCATAAGAGTAAGGGATTACCAAGTACCCTCACCCTCTATGATACATATGTAAAAGGTACTTATAGGATTCTCGTGTACCTCGTAGTATCTTAAAAGGGTCTCTATGCCCTACTCCTCATGTCGGGAAATATGAGTTTCCAGTGCTCGTTCACTGATCTCCTACCTTCATGGTTAGCTATCACATCGCTCCATTGTTGCCCAATTAAAACCATTTCCAACCAACCAATCCATTATTCCATTTATTATTTACCAAGGCCATTAATAGTGGTATTGTCATACCGACTATAAGTTGCAATTATTGACCTTAGTCAAACCTTAGAGGTAAAGGGAATCCCATTTCCTATTTACTAAGTTAACTTGGGGCACTACTATGTACCCCACAAGTGTTCTATTATACCTATTTGGGGGACTCCATTATACCCCACAAGTGCTCCATTAACAAGTTTACTTGTGGTATTCCATTGTACCCCATAAGGATGTTTGTTCAACCAAACCATTCAATTTAAACATTCCAAACCATTTAAACTATTTAGTATTCGATTATCTAGTTTAAACAAAGCAATTGTTCCATTAAAATCCAACAATGTTGTGAAAACATTCCCATAGGAATTTTATCGAACATATTGGGGGCAGAGTATTTCCAAAACCAAAGCCAATTACCAAATAACCATTGCATTCAACCAATTATCCAAAACCACCATTAGAGCATGCAAAGGCATAATGAAAACATGGGAAAATCATAACCAAGCATTTATGACCGAAACCCCCAATTTATATTTGAAAACCCAAAACCATACAATAACAAACGATTAAAATATTGTATAAAACCATGCCTTTAGTTGGAAATAACAATGAGGGAAGAAAATACGCCTTAAACCAAGAAGATGATGGAGAGAAATCACCAACACAAGCCCCAAACTAATCCTTAAGATTAAACCCTAGCCTTCCTTTACCCAAAAGCTTTAGAGAGACTTGGAGAGTGTTTAAGAGAAGTTTCTAAGTGTTAATGAATAGAATTATTAGGAAAATAACCTCCTAATAGGAAAATAAGTCATGGGGACTTATTAGGTTAAGTGGGTAAATATCAAAATTTCCCTTACTTAAACTCCCAAAAATCTCATCAGGTGGGTAATACTATCCATACCAGTCGTACCTTCCAATACGAGTGGTACCGACCACTCGTACCCAAGGCCATATCCCTTGGACCCAATACTGTCCCAGGTACGACTCAACCCAACCATGTTGTATCAACTCCATATGACCCGTAACCTTGATCCGTATCCCTGGAAGAATAGAATCACAGAAGGTTTGAACACTGTCTACTATATTAGTCCATGGTACGACTCATACCTTGGCTCACAGCTCATGGTAAACTAGTCGTACTTAGATCCAAGTTAGATTACCAAGTCTAAGATTAAGTAAAGGAACCAAATGACCCATACTTATCGGTAGGGCTCATACCAACCAAGTGCTACCCATTCCAGAAACTAAATCCAACCCATCAACCAATGCTGGTCAGCATACAACTAACCTATACTACTCGTATCCCAGTGTATGAGTCGTACCCCCTAGTCGTATCCTTTCCAAAAACAAGGAATACAGGAAATTTTTTAAGGGTCCCAAACCCAAGGTATTTCAGTCTCCAACACTTGGATCATTCGTCCCTGTATGACAGACTAGGTAGGTACAAACGGAACCCACACCCTCTTAGAGGTCTCTATTCTTACCTTTAATAAAGAAGCAAAGATATAAAGTAGAGTAATTTGCATTATCAAATTATAAATCAATAGCAAATACCTACCGCACGAATATATAGAGCCAAGAAATAACGTAGATACTTAGTCTTAAAATTTGATCCCGCCTCCCATGTAGCCTCTTCCACTTTGTGGTTCCGCCATAGAACCTTAACCAAGGTCACATCCTTGATCCATAACTAACGAACCTGCCGATCCAAGATCTCAATCAAGATCTCTTCATAAGACAAGGAATACCCAAACTTTCCAATGGAACCACCAAATAAGGATCACCAAGACACTTCCTCAACATACAGACATGAAATGCCAAATGAATAGAGCTTAAACTAGAAGGCAACTCCAATTTATATGCCACATTACCAACCCTCCGCAAAACCACTTAAGGACCAATTTACTGGGGACTGAGTTTTCACTTTCTGCCAAACAGGATTACTCCTTTCATGGGAGATACCAATAGGATCACCTTATCCATAACCTCAAACTCCAACTATCTATGCCTTACATCCGTATAGGACTTTTGGTGACTTTGGGAAGCCTTAAGCTTATCCAGAATCACCTTAACCTTTTCCATAGCCTGATAAATCAAATCTAGACAAGGTATGTCTGCCTCACAAAGATCAAACCACCAAATAGGAGATCTACACCTCCTATCATACAATGCCTTAAAAGGGGCTATCCTAGTACTAGAATGGTAACTATTATTGTAAGAAAACTCTACAAAAGGTAAATGCTCAACCCAATTACCTCCATAATCAATCATACATACATGAATCATATCCTCCAATGTCTGAATAGTTCCTTCTGCTTGTCTATCTGCTTGTAGATGAAAAGTAGTACTCAGACTCACCTTAGTCCATACCCCATACAGCTTTACTATCTCCTAAAGATAGAACCTTGCATTATCCTTAGCAAAAAAGTTAGTCTGTACTAGAAAGAATTGAGCGGACTTTAAAAGATATCCACATGCACTCCATACAAATAATGCTGCCAGATTTTCAAACCAACAATCATTGCCAAAAACTCCAAATCATAAGTACGATAATTCCTCTCATGAATCTTCTACTACCTGGAAGCATAAGCAACTACCTTTCTATGTTGCATTGAACATACCCAAGTCCGACATGAAAGCATCATAATAAACCACAAACCCTTTATTACCTTAAGATAATATCAAAATTAGAGTGGAAGTTAGCTTATCCTTAAGCTTCCCAAAAATGCCTTCAAAAGCTTGTGACTAAGAAAACTTTGCCTTCTTCTGAGTCAACTTAGACAATGGGATAGCTATAGAAGATAACCCCTTCAAAAACTACCTATAATACCCAACCAAACCTAAGAAGCTCTGAATGTTGGTTGGAGTCATGGGTCTAGGCCACCTTTTAACCACAACCACTTTTGAGGATCCCCCATAATCCCCTCACTAGAAATAATATGGCGCAAGAAGGTCATAGCGTTCAACCAAAACTCACACTTGAAGAACTTGCATACAACTGTTGTTTCTTCAAGGTCTACAACACCAGTCGAAGGTGATTAGCATGATCCACATCACTCTTAGAATACACCAGGATGTCATCAATTAATACAATGACCAAGAGATCCAAAAAGTGCCTGAAAACACTATTCATCAAAGCCAAGAATACCACTGGAGCATTGGTCAACCCAAATGACATAACCAATAACTCAAATTGCCTATACTGAGTTCGGAAAGCTTTCTTAGGGATATACACTTCCCTGATCTTAAGCTAATGATAACCAGACCAAAGATCTATCTTAGAAAAGAATTTAGCACCTTTGCAACTGATCAAATAAGTTATCTATCCTTGGAATAGGATACTTGTTCTTAATCGTTACCTTATTCAATTGCCGATACTAAATGAACATATAAAGAGAACCATCCTTCTTGCACACAAATAAACCGGTGCACTCTATGTTGACATACTAGGATGAATAAGCCTCTTATCTAGAATATCCTTAAGTTGCTCCTTGAGTTCCCTCAACTTAGCCGGAGCTATTCTATATGAAGGAAAAAATATTAGACGAGTGTTAAGAACCAAATCAATACCAAACTCAATCTCCCTATCCGAATAAACACTAGGAAGATCATCCAAAAAATCCTCAGGAATTTCATTCACCACGGAAACTGAATAAAAAAAGGACATTCCGAGTTACAATCTTTAACCTGGACCAACTGATAAAGACACCCTTTAGAGGTTAATCTCTGAGCTCTAAGATAAGAAATACACCTTACCCTAGGAGCAAAAGAGCTACCCTTTCACTCAATAATCGCCAGTTCACCAGGAAAACTAAAGATAACCTTATGGGTCCGCCAATCTAAGGATACATAATAAGATTGTAACTTATCCATCCTGAGAATAATATTAAAATCAACCGTATCTAGCTTAAACTAATCTACCAAGGACTGCTTGCTACCAACAAATACCACACACCCCTTATAGACCCTTTAGCACTAACTGAGTCACTTATTGGGTAGAAACAGAAAAAGGATGCGAAATAACTGTAGGATCAAACCAAAACACACAACCACATATAGGATCACATAGGAAAGAGTGGACCCCAGATCAAGTAGAAAATACACGTCATGAGAAAATATTTGTAATGTACTAGTCATGACATCAGGTGATGCCTCAAATTCTTGATGAGATGCAATAGCATATAACATATTCCGACCAGCACCAGTGCACAAAGTAGAAACAAAAGCCAAAGTAGCACCTTTTGGTGTAAAAGCAGAAGATGAAGCAACTAGAGCTTTACTCTTTTCTGAAGCACCCTTAGCAGTTGGACAATTTCTTAGCATGTGGCCTGTCTGACTATACATAAAATTTCTATCCCTCCTTCATAACAGAAACCTATATGGAGCCTACCATAAAACCTAAAAGGTGGATACGAAGAAGCCGATTGTGCCCTGCTCACCTGAGATTAGGAACCCTGTTCCCTAAAGCTATCACCATCCTAACGCCTATCACCCAAAGGTTTTGGGTAAGGAGCATGAGAAGAAGAGAAAGAACTAGAACTGCCCCAATTCTTCTTTGTCCACTTACTGTCATCCCAACTGTATTGTTATTTCCCACCATTTTGTTTAGAAGACCTGAATGTCTTATCTTTCCTTTCTTGAAACTCAGCTGATTTCCTCTTTTCTTCCTCAACCTATTGCATATGAACCACTAACCTAGAGATATCTATATCCTTGATAAGTAAAGTAGTCTTGCTTTCAAGGATCAAATCATGAGATAGTCTAGTAGTGAACTTTCTCATCATTACCCTGATATCAAACACCAATTTTGAAGCATACCTTGACAACTGATGAAATTCTAAGGCATATTCCTTGACTTACATCCTGCCATGTCTTAGATTGATAAATCCTTTTACCTTCTCTTAACTTAGCTTCTAATGAAAGAAGCGATCCAAAAAAGTATCTCAGAAAGACTCCTATTAGGAAAACTCCTCAAAATCACTCTTATCCTTGTCCCATTTATTGTACCATTGGTACACAACATCCTTGAGTTAGTAAGATGCAAAATTTAACCTTTCCAAATTCGTGGCCTACATTATCCTAAATATCTTCTCCATTTTATCCAAAAATCCCAGTAAATCCTCATATACATTTACACTAGTAAAAGTAGAAGGATTTATCTTCATAAACTAGCCGACCCTTATAGACTCAATATATAACACACCAAAAATATCCCGCTCAGCCTGAGCAGTAACCAATTAAGCAATAGTATGAATCGACTGCCAACATTTTGCATTAGTCACCTCACCTTGAGAAGGACAAGTAGCAACCAGAGGAACTCTAAGATTATCAGGAATAGGACCCCTGACCAATTATAGATCCCCTTTGTTCCTTCCACATTGTCCCCAGATATTACAAAAGTGTTTTCATGCATTTCAAATAATTGAGGCATGATTTAAAAAGTGGACAAATCAAGATTAAAAGGGACCTTTGACCTTGCTGCTTGAATTAGAATAAAAATAAAGTGAAACATTCCTAAATGCCTAGTAGCCTCTCTCTTATGAGTGTGGCACGCTATACACCCCTAAAAGAGACTCTACTTAACATAACTTTCTGGACTCCCGATTAACTAGGATCTTACAGCTTTGATAACAACTTGACATGACTCATTTGGGGACCTTGTCGTAATGAGCATCCCAAGTCCAACCAAGACTGGGGACCACCCCCAATACCCAACCCAACCGTCCATAAGCACTTCTTAAGTCAGATGAATTTTGAACGAATAAAAAATTAATGTGTAATTTTCTAAATCTAGACTTTGGGGTAGTTCTATAATCAAGACCGACCCAAATGAGTCCAAGCGTCTCCATCCAATTGGTAACCAAGTACCAAACCAAACCATAAACCAGAAATAATAACCAAACTAAGTTCCATAACATAATATAAAATGATAGAACTGTGAGAAATCTAGTCATACAATACTAGCCCTAATACAAATATGAATACTAAGGCTGACCCTAATATCGATCCCACCCATGCAAACCCATAGAAGTTTTATAAATGCCTCTAACCAAAAGAATACCAAAATCTGGTTGGGATATGCCCCCAACCATATCCAAACCCAATATCCAAAAATAATCTAATGTAAGTATAAACATCCATGAATATGAAATAGAGTTATTCAAAAAGATAGAAGCTTACCACTTCAATCCCAATAGATTTGATCCTGAATCCAAATACCAAGTAGAAGGAGTATAATTGTCAGTTCTTACATTGGGAGAGGTTACAACCGCTCGATGATGGCTTAGCAGGTGATGCTTGCATGAAATAAAAATAAGGACAAAATAATTCAATTTAGTAAAACCAAATAAACCATCCATATGCATACAAATCATACATATATATATAATAACCATGCCAGGAAATAGAATCGGGTTTTGCATCCATTTAAAACTATTTACCTGGGTATGTAAAGCTTAACCGTCCTTAACCACTTATGGGTTATATGGGTCTAGTGTAACCCCCTGAACAAGCCTCGATGTGTGTAGCCGCACGAAATTAACATACCATAAAAGTAAGAGAGTCCTAAGTACCCACACCCTCCATGATACATATGTACAGTGTACTTAGAGGATTCTCATGTACCTAGTAGTATCATAAAAAGGTCACCATGCCTTACCCCTCATGTAGGCAAACATGAGTTTCCAGTGATCGTTCATCAAATTCCTACCTTAACAGTTATCTATCATGCCCCGCTATTGTTTCCTAAATAAAATCATTTCCAACCAACCAATCCATTATTCCATTTATGATTTACCAAGGCTATTAATAGTGGTATCATCATATCGATGGTAACTTACAAGTATTTTCCTTAGCTAACCTTAGAGGTAAAGGAAATCTCATGTACCCATTTACCAAGTTAACTTGGGGGAGTCCGATATAACCTACAAGTGTTATATTATATTTGCTTGGGGGATTTCATTATACCCCTTAAGTGTTCCATTAACAATTTCACTTGTGGGATTCCATTGTACACCACAAGGATGTTTATTAAACCAAATAATTCCATTTAACCATTCTAAACCATTTAGGGCTCCATTACCAAGTTTAAACCATGCAATAGTTCTATTAAAATCCAATAATGTAGTGAAACCATTCTCATAGGAATTTTATCAAAAATATATGGGGCATATCATTTCCAAAACCAAAGCCAATTACCAAATAACCATTCTCATACAACCAGTTATCCAAAACTACCATTAAAGCATATAAAATCATAATTAAAACATGGGAAAATCATAACCAAGAATTTACCACCAAAACCTCTAAATTATATTTGAAAACCCAAAACCATACAATAATGATGGAACTAACAATGATGGAAGAGAACATACCTAAAACTAAGAAGATGATGGAGAGAAATCACCAACACAAGTCCCAAATTAATCCTTAAGATAAAACCCTAGCCTTTCTTTACCCAAAAGCTTTAGAGGGAATTGTAGAGTATTTTAGAGAAGTTTCTCAGTGTTAATGAATAGAATTATAGGGAAAATAACCTCCCAATAGTAAAATAAGTCATGGAGCCTTATTCGGCTAAGTGGGGAAATATCCATATTGTCCTCACATAAACTCCCGAAAATCTTATCAGATGGGTATGACTATCCATACTAGTCATACCCTCCAATATGAATGGTACCCACCACTCGTACCCAAGGCCATCTCTATTAGACCTAACACTGTCCAAGGTACGACTCAGCCCAACCATGTTGTATCTACTTTATATGACACGTAACCTTGATATGTACCCCTGGAAGAATAGAATCACAAGAGCTTTTAATAGTTTCCACTATACGAGTCCATAGTACGACTCGTACCCTGGGTTACGACTTATTGTGAGCTACTCATACTCAGATCAAAGTTAGATTTGTAAGTCTAAGACTAAGTGAAGGAATCAAATAACCCATACTCACTGGTACGACTCGTACCACCCAAGTCTTAGCTATTCCAGAAACCAAATTCAACCCACAACGCAACATTGGTCAGCATTCGACTAACCCATACAACTCGTATCCCAGTGTATGAGTCATTCCCCCTAGTTGTATCCTATCCAAAAACCAGTAATCTAGGAAATTTTCTAAGGGTCCAAAACCCAGGGTATTTCAACTATGGTTTTTCAAGATTAGTATTCAAGGTTAAATACTTTTAAAGAAGGGGAGGATAATACAAGTCAAATTGGCATCAAACTTTCTAGTACTATAATCCAAGGCCGTTATGATTACACACAAGCCATGGTCATCTATGGGATGTAAGTATATTTTTGGGGAACCATTTTCAAGATCTCAAGAGCTCAACACCGTGTATGAAAGATAGCTTATAGTCAATAACTGAATTCATCCCAAGACCTCAACAAGAAAGCATTCCCGAGGACTACAAAAATTCTCATGATATTAAAGAAGTTAGATGTGTTCCAAGACATCTAAAGATAATTTAAGGAGTGTTTTTGAGTGCCCAAAGCATATAAGAAGGACCAAAGGGCCTTAGAGGGGTCAAACGAGTATGAAAAGGTGCTTAAAATCCCCTTTTGGGGGATCTTCACCCTATCTACATCCCAAGTGATCCCATGGTGCACCTGACCTACTTGATAGGTCAAAATAGTAGCATCCTCTCCCAAGGTATGCTCCATCTATTTAAGTAGATGCCAAAGTAGACAAAATTGAGATGTTGGTTAATTTGGGTTAATTTTTGGCCCACTTATGTACTAAATAGACCAAGGAAAATACTAGATATCTTAAGTTATTTTCTTAGTTTTTTTATGTTGATTAAATATGAAAACTCTTGAGATAGTGTTTGAGATCTTCGAAAAGCTTATGTTGTATTTTGCTTTAAAACGGTGGTTGTAAGAGTGTTTCAATTCCCTTGTGGTCAACGTAAGAGACTGGTGCTTGTTGATAGTTGACTTAGGTGTTTAAGAGTTTAACGTACTCTTTAGTTCTTAAGTATCTTGGCTTCTTTATATCTATTTATCTATCTGTCTATCAATCTATCCATTTTCTTTTTGTATTTAAATTTTATTGATTCTTTTGTTTTTATGTTTGTTTCTAGTTTTCATGGTTCAATCATGTATCATAGATAGTGTGTTATTCCAGGGATTTTCAAAAAATCTCTTTATTCTTGCTTTCCTAGGTCACCCCTTCCCCCAAAAATATTTTGAATAACCCAAACACCCCAACCATGAGATTTGAAAGGCCAAGGTTCATGAGAGCGGTTTTTAGGCACACCTAAAGGGAACCCAACATAGGAATATGTCAAGAACACAGGGGACAACTCAATTCTATTCGTAGCAGTATGTTTCACTTAAGAGGTTAACTAAAATTTAACTTGCAGCTACTAGACATGAACTAAATATATTCAATATTAATGGTAATGACGGTTGTATTATGAATTAGGCCTTCGGGAAAGGAGTTGGTTGGATGAACATATTAAAATCTAGATAGTCGTGAATAAGTTGAGTTACTATAACTCATGTTAATGTTGTTTTATATAAATGAAAGATGGGAATACGTGGCAAAAAGGGAGTAGCAGAAAGTTAGTGCAATCCGACTAGTACATAAATCTTTAAATATTTGAATTGCGATAAGGGGAGCTTGTATAGTCTTATTTTCTTGGTGGATATAATTAATACTTCTCAGAGTATAAAAATTAGATGGTGAATAAAAAGGTATTGAGGTTAACCAATTTGTAGTGTTGGAGTTGCTTTTCATATTGTCGAGATTAACTTTTTAATCGGTAGAAGGTAATGTAAATGTCGAGGTTAGGTTATCGTTAGACGAAAAGAAATAATAATGTGAACTCGAGTGATGACATTCCTATTGAGTTGCTTGATAAGTAGTTGTTGTGAGATTTATGTATGGGATAAGGTCATTGAATAAATGAATTAGAGGGTGGATGTAATGATAGACTAAATTCAACGATGATGCCATTATTGGCTGACATTTGTCATTGTCTTTTGTATGAGTAATGATTTATTGATTTCTTGCACACTTTTAAATAAATTGCGCTGAGGTTTGAGAGAATGGGTCGGTAACACAACGGTACATTATGATGTTGTTTGGTGATGAGTTGAGAAAGGAAAGTCATGATGTGCACATCCTGCATACATGCATTTGCATATGTTTTGATTGTATCTATACTTTATTTACCTTTATACACATGTTGTGGTTAGTGGTGAAAGATGGTACGAAGGTGCAATGGGTCCCTTGGAAAGATCAGGTATGTTATGTCACAACCCTACTTTTTACCCCAACCCCATTAAGGAGGTGGATTTAAAAAGGTTTGTCCAATTAATTTGACGTTTGGAAAGGAACTATTTTATTAAAAGAGTTCACTTTTAATCAAGTTTTGGTGTTTCAAGTCTCCTTATTGGATTCCCAACTAAAAGAAATGACTCTTTGATATTGTTTTGCGAATTAGATATCTGGGTAAGAAATTTTATTGACTGAGGGGAAGGTGTAAGATACCCCTCGAATCCTATGATTCTAACACGGTCACTTTATTAACTTATAGTTAGATTAAATTTTAGTTGTTGGATAAACTATGCCAATAAGCATATAAGGTACTACAACAAGAGAATTTGTTCAAAATGGCCAAGATGATCAAGCGGATGCAACAATTATAAGTTTAACATTAGCGCAGAACTAATGATTATTAAAATAAAGCAAGAAACATTGTACTGCCAAAAGCATATAGTCCACTACTACTTATAAGGGCTCAAAATGACAACATAACAATGATTTAATAGAAACTGATTTCATGTTGAGATATTTCTTAACCACCGAAACATTTAATTCTCATTTTTCAGTATATAAATAGAAACTAAAGACACTGATCGGGAGAAATTATTTATTTTCCACTAATTCAAAACCTTTAGTATTAAAACTAGGATTCTAGATATGCTTAATTAAGTCCTATTTGCATCAACCTTGAATTCAAATGTATAAAGTAAAGCAACAAGATTAACTAAATATTCTGCAAGTCCAAGATCATGATTAGTTTATAACACGTAAGGGTCAAAATGCTAACTACTATGTACCCCTACGATTATATGAAATAAATTGCAACAAACTACTGAATAAATAGGAAGATTAGTATGAGACTAGATAAAACAAGTGTTCGAATACTCCTAGAGAACAAATCAGCACCTAACACTTTCTACTAATCAAGATTAAAATTCTTTTAACACGAACTAATTATAATCAATCTTTGAATTGGATCTGTTTTTTTTGTTTTGGTGTATCCTCTCCCTTTTAAGTTCCGCGTCAAAATTAATTTAGTTCTAACAACGTGGTACCAAAGAAAAAAAAAATTAGTATACCAACTTGAGAAAAAATGATTAATCAATTTCAGCACAAATGATTTAACTCAAGAATGCAAAAAGAAAAAAAAAACAATAACTTGTGGATGGGATCTTAGAACATAGGGACTCTTCAAGGCAAGTCCATAGAGCCAGTGAAGATTCTTAGGAAGAGGACGATTAGTATAACTTGTGTCCAAGAAACCAAATGTGTAGGCTCTAAGGCGAGGGATGTGGACGGGTATAAGTTGTGATACTTGGGTAGCATGAGGCATAGGAATGGGGTTGGTATCTTAGTAGATGAAGAGCTTAGGGTATAGGTGGTGGAGGTTAAGCGGGGTTAATGATAGTTTGATGTCGATTAAGTTGGTTATTGGAGGGTATATATTGAATGTTATTAGAGCCTACACTCCGCAAGAAGGATTGAACGAGGAGCAGAAGGAGATATTTTGGGAGGTTTTAGATGAGGTGGTGAGAGAAATCCTGAGCGCTGAGATACTTTTGGTCAGAGGATATTTCAATGTATATTGAGTCTTTATCGAAGGTTTATGATGATTGATGGCGGTTTCATTTTTGGGGAAATGGAATAAAGGAGGAGCTTCACTTTTGAATTTTTCCACGTCTTTTGGGTTGTGGGTAGTAAATTCAAGCTCCCCAAAGAAGAATGAGCACCTTATTACCTTTCGTAGTTTGGTGACAAGACCCAAATAGAAGGATTTCTCCTTAAGAAGGGTGATAGAACGCTTTGAGACTGTAAAGTCATTCCTTGTGAAAATCTTTCGACCCAACATACGATATTTGTGATAGACTTTGTAATCAAAATGAGCAGAATAAAAAGGGGGGTAGAGGATCGACCAAGGATTAAGTAGGGTACCTTGACTTTAGCCAGTTCTTTGGAAATAGGGGAGAAATTTATATCTATGGGGGATCAGGAGAGTCGTAGATATATGGACAATATGTGGGAGACGATGGCCAATTGCATTAGAGAGACTACTAAACAAGTGTCGGGTGTCTCGAGAGCCAATCTAGCATGCACCGAAGGGACTGGTGGACGAATGAAGAAGTTGAAAGGAAGGTAGAGACTAAAAGGGTGGCCTAAACTAAGTTGTCTAGAGAAAGGATAATGAGTAGAAACAAACGAATAGGGAAGAGTAACAATTATCAAGGAGAGTGGCTAAGTTAGTGGTAGTAAAGCTAGATTCTCTGGTCATTCCAAAGAGGGAGAGTTTTAAGTATCTTGGGACTATGATTCAGGAAAATGGTGAGATTGACGAGTATGTAACACACCATATTATTGCACGGTGGTTAAATGGATGCTCACTTCGAGAGTATTGTGTGATAAGAAGGTGTCTCCTACGCTTAAAGGTAAGTTCTATAGAGTTGCAGTCTGACCATTTATGTAGTATGGAGCAAAGTGTTGGCCAGTTAAAGTCTCCCACATCAAAATTTGAAGGTGGTAGAGACAAACTTGTTGTGATGGATTTGTGGGATATACCAATAAAGATAAGTTTAGGAATAAGATTATTTGGGAGAAAGTGAGAGTGACTTCGGGGGAGAACAAGTTGTAGGAAGTGAGGTTGCGATGGTTCGGGCATGTGATGAGGAGGTGCATGGAAGCTCCATTATGGAGGTGTAAGAAGCTGGCTATGGATGGTTTTTGATGGGGTAGAGTTACGCTGAAAAAGTATTATAAGGAGGTGATTAGGCATGATATGGAGCAGTTATAGCTTACAGAGGACATGACCCCTAGTAGAAAGGTGTAGAGGACTCGGATTAGGTTAGAGGGTTAGTGGGTAGGAGTTCAGACGTTATAGTATGGAAGAGTGTTTTGTTTGTATCTGCACCTGGAGTTTGTTGTTCATGGTGTTTCGGTAATGTCTATTATTTTGGATAGATAGTTTATAGTAGTACCGTGTGGCTGTCTTATTTTCTTTATTATCTAGAAGTGTGTTATCCTATCTAGTTATGTGCTTTTGTGTTTTTGTTTGTTATACTGATATATGTTATGAACCGAGGTCTATCAGAAACAATCTCTCTATTTTATCTTAGGTAGTGGTATGGACTGCGTAAACTTTACCCTTCCTAGACCCCACTTTTTGGGAATACACTGGGTAGGTGGTTGTTCTTATTGTTGTAAAGACACATGTTATAAATATGAATAGCTTAAACACATGAAACTTGAGCAACTTCATAATGTTGGAATCAAGTCCCGCATAATCGTGATGTAATTACTTTATAAAAAGAAACTTTGAGAATTATCTTTAGCGAAAAGTAATTCATAATAAAATCACTGCAATCTACTAATTAATGGAGATTTTTGGATGGGGGGAGTATTCTTGGTTGCTTTCCATTTTATGCCGTGGATGTTAATAAGTGTGTTTGTTGCAGTTTTTTGAGTGTGAGGGAGTTGGGCGTAACATATGGGAAATGGAGAATATGGGAGTGAATGTGAGGGAGTAAGAAATGTGGGGTAGTTTAGTATTTTAGGATTAAGATTTTCTTTTTAAAATTTTAAAAGACACAATAAAATATAAAGATAAAAATATTATCTGATTATTTTGATTTGATAAAAATATTAAAAATTTAAATATCTAGTCCTAAAAATTGTGATTAAGAAAATAATATATCACTTGATTATTTATCAACAAAAAATACAAAATTAAAAGAAAACATATTTCCAGAAACTTTCTTTTCTCTTAAAAATTAAAAACAAAACTTATCCTAAAATACGATTCCATTTTTGGAGTTTTTAATATTTAAAAAAAAACATTCTAAAAATAAGAGAAAATCAAAATATCTAATCTATACCTAAAAGTGATATTTAAATACTAAATTGGTGTAGAATCATAGATTTGGTAAAAAATTAGGTGTTTACATGGTATAATATGGCTGAAAACTTATGATAATTGAGAGATGTGGTAATGTGTATCTTGTGATTGTAAGTACCGGGGAGAACTAGGGTGAATGTAAGATTTAGGGGTTAAAGATATATTAAGTATAGTCAAAGGACAAATATATACGAAATATATGTCAAAGGACAAACATATATGAAATATAAGTCAAAGAACAAAGGTATATGAAATGTAAGTTTAAAGGACAAGGATATACAAAAATGTTAAATGATAGGTAGGTCGCAGAGATGCTAAACGTGGACTAATAAGAGTTGATAGTTTGGGAATTAGAATCAAAACATTACTTGATGTGATTTTTCCACGTATATTATTGATGTTATTTGTTTCTAACCCTGGTCGGATAATGAGGCTTATTAGTACGTGTATTTATACTGATGCTACAATTTCTAAAAATCTATGTTAGGGTATAGTCATGATATAGATCAGTTGGAGTTTCTATAGGAGTGATGTTGATCACTTGGCAACAACTCCTACCATCTTCATTCTTCATGGATGTCCCTACTTCTTGTCTAATGCTCCTGTACCAATCTAGACTAGATTTTGGAGAGTCACTTGTAGTTATTTTGCACATTTACTTTTCATACATAATGTAGTAAAAAAAATTGAGAAGAATCGAATGAGTAATAGTATCGAAACTTAATTAGACATTCAGATGATGAATAGTAAAATAATTACGTATTTATCATTTTAAGTTCCACAATGTGGTTGTTTAAAGGGATTATCTGAGTTCTCTTATCTCGGAGAGGTGTAGGTAGGTTCTCAGCATGACGTGGTTGATTGGTCATGACATGATACATCAAGCAAATTGTGTAAGCAGGAATCATGTGATAACGAGACTTAACATACACATGATCCCAGACATGAGTTCGGTGGAACATGATCATGTAAGGCATGAACTTTTCAAAGGCTATAGTACCTAATTTATATTGATACATGACATGAAATAAGATTTTGTTATACATGATAATTGAATCATTCTCCACCATTAAAGATACGTCCAATAGCCCTTAAATTTAGCGACGCTTCTCATATATGCTTTCTTCTATGAATTATACACATTGTCATTTCCAACTTATAATACCCCCTCCCATGAAACACATAACTACAAGAGCCTGAGTCTAACTGCATAGTGACTCCATGTTAAAGCCTAACCCAAAGTTTATAGGAACTATCCTAAGCATTGGACTTTATACTCGATATCCCTCCAAGAATACTACTCCATCTTATCACTATAATTGAACAACCTTATGTCTTAATCAAAGAGTACTAGCTACATAACACTATGATTTATGTCTTGTTAGTGCCCAAGTGCACATGCAAGTCTACATGGTCAACCAATTAATATAGTGTCCTTCAAGAAAGCCGAATATCAATACTACAAAGACTTGTTCTAACAACTATTCAATTCTAGTTTACTATTAAGATTAAATTAGTGCAAGTGTAACCACAAGATAGTTTGAAAGTTGTAAACTAAAATTAAAGTAAAAAGTGCGTAAAATAATGACTTAAGACAATCAATAGAGTAAAGCCCACGGTTAAAGCACTTCGAACAATCATACAACGCCATTGAACTTCATTTGTTAAATTTCTGATCATAGTCTCCCGACCTCTAATCATCTACCTAACTGGACATTACCACAACATCATTGAGTGGGGATATAATAATACAATTAGATGAATAAATATATCCTCCTACATATGAACAAAGTAAGACTTCTAGGTATATCCCGGTCCTATACGCTAATTCAAATTTCTTATTTCATAAAGGAAGAAGAACTTTACTTTGTTTATCCCCACGTTCTATCTTTCTATTCTTACTCCCGAGATCACAGGGTTGAAAATATATGTATTCCAAGGTTAGCTACTCCTTAAAAGAGTTCAAACAAGGATAAACAAACATCAAATATGATAATAAATTCAAATGAAATAAATTCAAAAGGATAGCAGTCATGTTTATGCCTTTAACCCCGGAAAGGGGGCTTTTAGCCACTAATCGACATAATCATGATTCAATAATTGAATACAATATCAAATCTATCAAAAAGATAATGTTTAATAATAAAAACCCTTACAAAAATGTTTATCGTCTCCTTACAATGCTCCAATACGTCCAAATATAATGTACAAAGTGTAGAAGAGGCGTATTTATAGTTGGGCAATTTTTAGCCAGTTAGGAATGGAGGGGCGTCGTGGGCTATTGAGCACCGGTATATAGAGGGTGTCATAGGCTCTACTTCACCACTCTAGGGTAGGCTGCGCAGGCTTTAGTTCACTGCTATGGCTGGGGCGATGCGGGCATATTGCACGCACACACTAGAATTGGCCAATTGCTCCAATATTTTTCCAAGTGTTCCACGACTTCTCCTCTTGCCTTGTGGTGTTGTTTTGCCTTGAATTTCAGCTTGAATATCATCAATTATTACTCCATGTCAAATAATCAAGCATTCTACATGATCAAACACCACACATTTAGAGTTCAACACAACACATCCTCAATAATAGCGAACTAGAAACTCAATCTAAGCACTAGTCTCGATCAGTTTACTCTTAAACTTATTGTTGACTCTTGGCTCATTTTAATTAAGCACACCATAAACAAGTTGTTCCACTCATAAATCCACAATAAAGAAATTCAGAACTCAGTTGACACATTAGAATCCATCATGATAGACTAGATCAATACCTAACTCAAGCTAGTAAAACTAGTTTTCTCGTCTAGACTCTAAATGATCGATTTGAACCCAAACTTATTCGAAAACACTTTTAACCATAGTAATCAGATGCTTAAGCAATTATACGATTATTTATATAATCATTCACTCATTAGGCACATGAGTTGTCCTAAAAAAAGGCTAAATAAGCTAGGATATCAATGCTAAAGTGCATAAACACACCCAACATCACCACCCCACACTTAAAGCCTTGTTCGTCCTCGAACAACTCTTTACTCTAAGAATCATAAGCTAAGGAAACTCTACACTTCTAATACATGCAAAACACTCAAGATAGTACTACAATGACTACACAAGATATAAGTTTTTACACTTGGCATGTCATACATATAAATGACAGTTCAAGAACACTACTTCAAAACATCCTAGCCTCAAGAATTGACTCACCAAGTTGGCAAAATCACTCATATTACTCAATAAAAGATATCATGTAAATCACCCACATTCATTAAACATGTGCCTCACAACAAGAGAGTTACCCATAATTACTCTTATAAATGCAATTTATCATAAAATGGGTACGGAAATAAAGTTACGCTCACTCTCATAAGGAATTCACAAGTTACACATAATGAACCATAGGCTTGCTCTTAGTGTAGTACTCCAATAATATCAGAATGATGAAGATTAGGATCAAGTAGGTGTTTCATAGATGTAATGTTGGCTAAGGTATGGGTAGGAACTATTTGGGCTAAATAGTGACTATCTTTTCTAGGAACTTTAATATATCACTTTTGACAATTGAGACCAATCTCTAATAACCCCTGTGATCCACTTTCATCTACAACATCTTTTATTTTCCCCATCTCTTTAGGCTCAATCACATATATTATGGTGGGAGTATATTATGTACATATCATTTAATTTTAACCTTTTTTGCACCGAATTTATATTACTCTCCCCTATAATAGCCACCTTAAACTTAAGAGATTTTCTTTAATTGAGGTGCACAATATCCAAGGAAGACCATGAAAATAGGTTCATTGTAACACAACTGGGTTAAAAATGGAAAATTTTCAAGCACAAATTTCACTAACTCTCAACCACAACACATAATAATTGCACACACCAATAACTATCAATTTGGGGCTTTAATGTCACCTTTATCTTCTTCAATTTCACACTCCTTAACTCACTAATTTTACACTAAAGAGCTTAGGAGATTTTGATAAAATTAAGGTCTATAAAAGAAGGGATTAAGCTACATATGAGGCTGTCAAAGAAAAAGCTAAAGGTTCAATGAGGGGTTTACTAAGATTATGCACAAGGGTAGGTCAAAGAGGGGTATGAAACTTGGCTATCAAATAAATTCCTATATCATCTCCTAAATCCACACACTTTATTTCGCTTTGCACTCACACCAGATAAGTTCTTATCAACACATGCTACAAGGAATTTACAAACAATCTCACACACACATGGCATATGCTCAATTCATGTAGGATCCTTATAGACTATTAACCACACAATAGCATGAATTCAACATTAATCCAACAAGTACAAGAGTCATAAAAATGAGCCTAAAAGTCTCAAAAATAGTAATTCACACAATCAATATGCTTTTAAAATCAAAACATTTGCATCATGTAATCAATTATAGAACCAACAAGAACATCCCATATTTATTCTTAACAAAAAATCTTAAAATTACCCTAAAAATGGGAGTTTCTACCCCACACATAAAAATCTATTTTGTTCCCAAAGTATATTTTAAAAGTAGAGATAAAAATACTCTCTGAGGCCTCTAGGCCTAGCTAATAGCATCTTTTATAATTAAGAGGGTTTGGAAACCCCACACTTAATCTTCGCCACGCTCCTTAGCTTAAGTTTTCTAGTACTCGGACTTCCCATCAACCTGTAACTCAACAAAAACAAAAACTAGTGAAGTAAAAACTAAAAATTGAAAATAAAACATACCTTAACTTGGGTTGCCTCCCAAGCAGCGCCTGATTTAGTGTCGCGATACGACCCAACTACAACTCATCCACATTCCTTTATCCTTTTTCTCACACTTGGAGGACATCTTCTTATTCATTTCTGATATCTTGAGTGTGAACTCTTAAGGTCAATAACTTTTTTCACAAATAGCCTTTTCAGGATCATCAATTTGCATCATGTCAAACTTAGATGGTTTTGTCTTAAGTTGCTCAATGAGAAAGTCCGAAGAGATCTTTATGGAACCATCTCCACTACCCCATACTTATCGCTTTCAATCACAGTAATTATACATAAGTCTTTGTAATGGGATAGTGTGTTAAGCGGTTTGTACACTTTATTACCTGTATCTTCATCCTTCAACCTCATTGTGAGTGTGCCCTCTCTCACATCTATAAAATATACTCCCGTTTCTAAGAATGGACGCCTCAAGATGATCGACACCTGTTCACATGCTTGAAAATAAAAAACAATAAAGTCAGCAGGAATAATAGACTTAACATCCTTAATGGAAATATCATCTATGACTCCATGAGGATATTCTATGGTCCTGTTTTCCAGCTGCAAGAGCACAGAACTCCATCAAGTCTTTCCCAAGACCAATGTGTTTAAAAAAGATAGGGGCATCAATTTTATGCTTGCCTCTAAATCACTAAGTGCATGGACCACCTCACTATTGCTAATTTGAATGGGGAGAGTGAACTTTCTAGGATCCTTAAGCATTTTGGGCATCTTTTGAGTCACCATAAAGATACACTCCTTAGTGAGGGATACTATCTCAGCATCCTGCAACTTAACTTTAATAGTAACCACATCCATCAAGTACTTAGCATACTTTGGCATTCCCTGTAAATCATCTAAAAGAGGTAAATTAATGTGAAGCTCTCTCAACCTGTCAAAGAATTTCTTGAAGCATGTATCCTCCTTTGCCTTTATATTCTTCTGTGGGAAAGGAAATGGTGGAATCTTCTTCACTTCTTCAGCAACTTTTTCTTTTGAGTACTCGAACTTCTTTGAATTTTTAGCAACTCCCCCTGATACGTTTGGGGGAATCAACTCTGCATAAACCTCCTTAATTTTCTTAGGAGGTTCATTATTAAGCTCTTTAACACTCCTTAAAGTGATTGTCATGACTTGTTTAGGTTTTTCAATATCACATGGTAACCCACCAAAAAGCCTATTTTTCTCTGCTGGTACTATAACCTACCTGCAAATCCAAGCTCCTTGTAGCCGCTTGCTGGCTTTTTATATCTACTGTCAATTGTTTTTGAGCAACTAAAATTTGTTTCATCATCTCTTCCATTGCTAAAACTATTGCAGCTGGGCATTCTATTACTGATTTAGTGGATGAGTCTTCCACTTCTTGTTGTAGGAGTTCCCATAGTTAGGCCTCTGAACATTGCCCAAAAATATCAGGGACTCAGGATTTTCAGCACACATATATGCAGAATGACCACTATTTCTATACTCCACTCTACAAGTGCTTATCTGTTGAATTGCATTCACTACAGTTGCAAATGGTATAGCACCCAATTTCATGTTGCTGAGCTATGTAGTCAACTGATTTTGTACTGCAGCAATCTGGCTAGATATGCGGTAAACTAATCCCCTCCAAAACACTTGTAACCTTTTTTGTAGCACTTTTTTGATTCTGAATGCCACCCTTGATTTTCTTGTGCAATCCAATTTAATAAAGTATACAACTCAATGTATGTTACCTCCATAGCCTGACCACCTGCAACTGAATCTAGAAATATCTTTGTGTTATAGCTAAGTGCCTCAACAAAAGTCTAAGATAATACCTCATTGGACTGTTGATGGTATGGATAGTCCCATAGAAGAACTTTTAACAACTCCTAAGCATGATATAAATTCACGTTTTGCTTTTGTTTGAAGCACATAATCTCACTGTGAAGTCTCACAGTCTTATCAGACCGAAAGAATCAGATGAGAAATCTTCGAGATAAGTCATCCCAGGTTGTGATTGAATTTTCTACCTAAGAATTCAACCACTTCTTTCCTTCCCCCAATAGTAAAAAAGGGAATAGTGTCAGCTCATATAATCAGTTGACACACTCGTAAGGATGTATCACTGATCTCCATAAAGTTTCATAGGTGGACTTGTGGATAACTATGCGAAGGCCTTCTGAACCATCCACTGCTGATCAAAAGTTGCACCATATTCTGTTTTAGCTCAAAATTACCTCCAACAGCTGATTTCTAAAAAAGAGAGGTCAAATTTGTCGGAAGTAGGATTGCCATTTCATGAACTATCCTGCGGGCTACTTGTTCTTCATCCATGAGAGCAGGATTATCTTTATCTTCTTTTATTTGTAGAATACATGGGAGAAGGATTATTTCTCTCCACGCTAATGGAAGCATTGCTCGGTTTTGGGGCATGGTTCAACCAATTCCCTATCCCTTGCTAGCTTAATGGTCTGAAAACCTATTTTCTGCAAATACAAAACCAAGACCAAGTGTAAAGAACCAAAGAAATCAAAAAATAAGACTAAAACTAAAATAGTTGCCAAATTACAAGTCCCCAACAATAGAGCTAAACAATTGTTAGTGCCCAAACGCACACGAATGTACGTGGTCTACCAAGTAATATAGTTGCCTTCAAGAAAGAGAATATCAATCCCAAAGAGACTTTTTATAACAACTATTCCATTTTAGTTTATTACAAAGATTAATTTAGTGCAAGCGTAACCATAAAAGAGTTTGAAAGTTGTAAACTAAAATTAATGTAAATAGTACATAAAGTAAAGACTTAAGACAATCAATAGAGTAAATCCCAGGGCTAAATCACTTCGAACAATCATACTACACTATTGAACTTCATTCGTTAAATCAGTTATCTTGGTTTTTGATTCATAGGGTTTATCACATGATGATGGTCTCCCGACCTTTAATTGTCTTCCTAACCTGGACATTACAACTACATTGTTGAACGAGGATGTAATAATCCAATTAGATGCATAAACCTATCCTCCTGCATGTGAACCAAGTAAGTATTCTAGGTACATCCCTATCCTAGACGCTAATTCGAATTCCTTATTCATAAATGAATAAGAACCTTACTTTGTTAATCCTCATGTTCTATCTTCCTATTCCCCCTCCCGATATCACAAGCTTGACATTATATGTATTACAAGGTTAGATACTCTTTAAAAGAGTTCAAATAAGAATAAATGAACAACCAAAGATGATAATTAATTCAAATGAAATCAATTCAAAATGATAATATTCATGTTCTTTCCTTTAACCCTGGAAAGGGGCATTTAGCCACTAAAGAACATAATCATCATCCAAATAACTGAATACATAATCAAATCTATTAAAAATATAAAGTTTAATAATAAAAACACTAAATAAAATATTTATCATCCTATCACAATTCTCCAAGATGTCCAAATATAATGTACAAAGTGTATAAGAGGTGTATCTATAGTTGGGCAATTTATAGCCGGTTGAAATGGAGGGGTGTCGCGGGCTATTTAGCACCGTTCTATAGAGGGAATCATAGGATCTAATTCACCTATTTGGGGTAGGCTGAATGGGATCTATTGCAATTCTATGTCTGGGGCAACGCGGGCATATCACACACATACACTGGAATTGGCCAATTGCTCCAACATTTGTCTAAATATTCCACCGCTTATCCTATTGCCTTGTTATATTATTTTACCTTGGATTTTAGATTTTATATCATAAAAATATCATCCACATCAAATCATAAAGCATCCTACATGATCAAAAACCACACATTTAGGGTTCAACACAACACATCCTCAACAGTAGCGAACTAGAAACTCAATCTAAGCACTAGTTTCGACCACTTTATGCTTAAACTTATTGTTGACTGTTTTTTCATTTTAATTAAACATTGCACGCTATACACAAGTTAATCCACTCAATGATCCACAATAATGACATTGGGAACTCATTTGACATATTAGAATCCATCACGATAGACTAGATCAATACCTAGCTCAAGCTAGTAAAACTAGTTTTTTCGTCTATACTCTAAATGATCGGTTTGAACCCAAACTTGTTTGAAAACACTTTTCACCATAGTAATCACATTCTTAAACACTTACATGCATATTTATATCATTTTTCACTCATTAATAACACGAATTATCCTTAAAATAAGGCTAAATATGCTAGGATAACAACACTAAAATGCATAAATACATCCAAGATCATCTATGTATCTATCTCAAGCTTCAAGCCTATTATCACTACACCCATTTTATAGATCTTCAGACCTTAAATTATCAACCTCCATCACTTTCATAAGATTTTACAACATATGTCCCTCTTATAAATCAGCCAATGTCATCCAAGCCTACTTATATGCACACATTAAAGTCTTCCCCACCTAGAATTAATAATTCAATCACTTCTAATGAAGTCATACCCTAATCTATTGGAAAAATTTTCTCTCAAATTTTAAATGTCAAATCAATCATAAACTTGTGAATCCTCTTTGTCTCAATGAAAAACCACTGTGACATGGCAACGTAATGCATAATGGTCTTGTACGCAGTCATGACAATTCCCTCCTTGGTCAAATGTGCAAACTGATATCTCCGCTCCTTCATCAAGAGATGTCAAACAAACCGAACTTGAAAAGACATGGCAAATAACCCCTATGTCATATGGGAAGATTTTTCTAGTTTGGAATAAGCATAGGAATGAAACCACTACTTGGTACGGCCATGCATATATTGGTCTCTTTAGTAAACTTTATGGGACTCTAATAACCCCATAATTGAAACCTCTTATGGAAACTCATTAACTCATAATTATCGACCACCTAAAATTGAGGTGGGTCGATCTTTATAAACCTCTCAAACCTTTTTTATTCCTAATCAGGAATAGCTTTTCTAACCACAGTTAATGCTTCCGCACCTGATAAAGCCATACTATCATGAAAAGACAGAAACAAGTTTTCTGCCCCAATAAGAAATATTTTTTTTGGTAAATAAATGATTTTATTTAATCAAGTGAACCTTTATAGCACCAGGAAGCCTGTCACCAGCCTCCGCTACGAAAGAAAAATCAACAACAATTGTGAAAAAATACATGTCCTAGGCATTAAATGGATAATAATTGAGAGAGTGCAACTTAGGTGCTAAACTTGATTTCATATGGCCTCTAAATAAAATTTCTTGCCTGATGATTCAGCATATAGTATGAATACTACTCTTATGTGAAAATATTCGCCAGTTTCTCTTCCGCCATATGTGGTAAACACAATAGTCCTGCTCAGGAGGAAAGATTCTATTACCATTTTAGGTATATTTTTCTAGACTAAATTATGTTATTATTGTGAATTTAGGGAAAATCATATAGTTCCCTCATCTTGAATCATTAATCAAGTTCCTTGTTAGTTAGATATTATACAATCTCTTATTTGGAATAAAAATCATCAGCTGGAAAGGCTGAAATTGCTATAAAGTTCGTAGAGAATGTAGTTGTAGGGATAATTCAAATGAATGTTCGCTAATTTTAGGGATGGAAAATGGTTTGAGGCATTGTAGTCATAGGTTAAATTCATGTAATTCCCAAATCCTCTAACTCCCCCCCCCAACACACACACATAGAAAAAATAATTCTATTTTCAATTCTCCTATCCCACCCTCATAATCCCATCCTTGCATAATATGTTTAGTGTTCTTAGATTCAATTTGATACTAAAAATGAAATTGATGAAATTTCTTTTAATATATAAGCTAATTCATTGAAATTGATGTATCGTAGTCAGTAGTTAGGAGGGCTTTGGTGTCCTTTTTTGGCAATATGCAATATTTTTGTGGATGTCGTACCTATGTTAGTTTTATCATGATTCATTCTTTTGATATTATTGTATATTGTCCTTTATCTCGAGCCAAGGGTCTATCGGAAACAACCTCTTTACTTTTTTAAAGGTAGTGGTATAGATTGCGTACATTCTACCATCTCCAGATCCCGCTAGGTGGAAATATACTGGGTTTGTTGTTGTTGTTGTATATAAGCTAATTCATTAGTGAAGATTAGTGTTGTTGTATATATGGAAATTGTATATTTGTAACATATTCAACACAATAGTAGCATTTGGAAATTCTTCTTTGTTACTCCCCATTTTCTAATTTTTATAATGTTATTGGGATTTCGAGAGTCAAACAAACTTTTCTTTGATCATAATTTCTTTATATGACTTTGAAATATTTTATACTGTTAACTTTTGTAATTTAGAGTACTTTTCACCCAATATTTAAATATATAATTTTATATCAACAAACTTAAATTTTTTTTATTCAAATTTGCTTAAAATTTAGAAGTATGAATCTCAAAATTTTAGTTGTGCTATAAATTAGGACTTAAGAAGGAGGAATGATGACAGGGAGACTCGTGTTGTGGGATGAGCCAGGGTGAGGCGGGTAAGGATTTATGTAGCGGCGGGTAGGCTGAAACTATTTTTAAAAAAATTAGTGTGGGCTGCGAAATCCATCTCTTCACACTATGGAACTGGCACTTGAGGAAAACATAATCTTTTACCCAAAATACAAAAGATATTTAGTTGTTTTCTTCAAGAAAATAACGGCAGTAAATTTATCTAATTTAATATAGATCTAAAGAGTTCCAAAGATATGTTGATTAGCTAGAATTTGCTTGAAACTAAAAAATGTAAATCGATGATTGTTTTCAATATCAGAGTGATTTTTAAAATAATATTATTCTTATGATCGGATGAACTTACAATATTAGATGTTTGCATTAAGAAACTAAACATATTAAGTAGGCAAGTTCTTAATGAACTCTTTGACATGAAAGCTTAGTGACCTTTTATTTTCTACATATTATAGTGATTATTATGATAATGTTCTTCCCTCTGTTAATGTTTCATATTGAAAATTGATATACGTTATTTAGGAGAACAAAACTACACACCTTCAGGTAATATTTGAGTATTTTGTCGAATAAAATCTATTAACATTGTCAGTAAAAATTAAGTTGAAGTTTTGAATTCAAATGAGATACTCATAAATCTTGCTGACAATAAGTCCAAAATTTATAATTTTTTCAAAGTTTAACATTCTTCTTCTTCACAAGGTAAGGAATATTCGAGTAGTTTGTCTAATAAAACCTATTAGCATTGTTATTAAAGATTAAGTTGAAGTTTTGAATTCAAATAAGATGCTCATAAATCTTGTTAACAATAAGTCCAAAATTTATATTTATTTTTAAGGTTTAACATCTTTCTTCCTCACAGAGTACTTTGTTTTCTTTATCTTATCTTTATTTATTTATTTTAGTTATATGAACTAAACTGAAACCTCTTTGTGAATGGATATTTTGTCAGGATACTTTTTTGGGTGATATAAATTTTTAAAGTACTACTTCAGAACTTTGGGAAATGGAAAAAAAATTATGTAAAACTAAGGAAAATGAATGGAAATTGTCTAGGGGATTCAAGGAAATTTGAAAATAACTGAACACAAGCTTAAGTGTGAAATAAAAAAAAATACCCCCACCATTCCTTTTAATTTTTTCTTTTCGAGGCGTGTTTATATTTCTTTTTAAGTGTTCTTTTGATCTCTCAAGAATAATTTGATCAATATCTTCCTATTATATTCGTGTTCAAATTACCAAGATCATTAATTGAGAATTTCTTTTTCAATGTATTTAATTACTAATTTGAAAATGGTAATAAATTAATTAAGGGTATATTGGTGAAGTCTTCAATTATTTAGAAGTGAAAATTTTACTAAGGAGCGTGTCCAACCCAAAAGGAGCAAACAAAAAGGAATGAAGGGAGTAACTCTTAAAATAAAGAAATACAACAAAAATAACAGTATAAATTAGTTAATACAATTTCATAGGAAAATAATTTTTTCTTTTTATGAATATCATATGTTTCTATCAAATTAACCTTTTTTTAAAAAAAATCTATAAAACTAAAAAGTTATGTGTGGTGGGTCTATGCAGAGTGGAGTGAGGTCGGTATTGTAACTTTAGTCATATATACCATGTGATTAGGTGGGAACAACGAGGACACTGCACCAAAAAAAATAAGTTATTGACGAAACCTAGATGTGTCAGTATTTAGTTATGATTCAAAATGTATATCATGTGCTTAGAGAAAAAAGACAAGAATAACATTAAATTTAGAAAATGCCAACTCATTGATGAAACCTATATGTTTTAGTAAATTATGATTTGAAGTGTAAATCATGTGTTTAGGCGAAAATTACAAGGAAAAAATGTCATTGACTAAATCTATGTGTGTCAGTAATTAATTATGATTCGATGTATATAACATGTGTTTAGAAAAAAAATGAGAAGGATACTAAACGTACAAAAAAGAATCATTGATCTTTTTCAGTAAATTGATTAGAAGCATATACAATGTGTTTAGGAAAAATGAGAAGGATAATAATTGTATAAAACATTAAATTCTTGAAATCTATGCTTGTCAGTAAATTATGATTAGAAGCATATACCATGCATTTAGAAAAAAATAACACGGTTAGAACCTCTCCCCCACCCCCTAAAAAAAAAAAAACTTTGCTTGTCAATTAATTATGACCAGCAACATATACTGTGTTTGAGAAAAATGATAAGTATACTAAATCTACGAAAAACTAAGTAGTCGTTTGGCCATGAAAATTGTTTATATTTTTTCAAAATTCATTTCACTCTAGTGAAAAAAGTGAAATAAGATGCATTTGACAAAACACAACTCCAATTTCAACTCCGAAAAATTATGATTTTCATGATCAAACGGGGCCTAAGTCATTAAAACTTATGTTTGCTAGTTAATTATGATAGGTGTATTAAGTGTAAGTAACAATAACATGAATTCTTACATGTTTTCTACTATTGCAGCTTTAGTCACATACATCATGTGTCTAGAAAAAAATGACAAGGATAATAAACCTAAAAAAAGTAAGTCATTCAAATCTATGTTGGTTAGTTAATTATGATAGATGTAAGTAACAACAAATTAGAAGTATAACACAATGTCATGAACCCCACATGACTGGTATAGATCAACTTTAGTCATAAGTAACTTGTTTATGATGCAAGAGGATAAATTTTTTAATCTTAAACAAGTTAAATGTGACTTAAGATTGTCAATTAATTTGTAGTTGTGATGCTTCTAACTAACTGACAAGCATAGGTTTCATATTTAAGCACCACTATAATGTCATTTTCTCCTAAACACATGGTATTTTTAGCATTTTATGACTAACACGAAAATACAACTGTATGTTTAAGAATTCAAGAAAATATATGAGAATTTAGATTCTCTTATTTTGTCATTTAGAAAGTACATTTTTTCCACACCTAACTCGCTTCTTTGTTAATTTCATTTTTCCTTCTGTCCTTTTTAATAGTCAGGCTTATTAAATTTAGCTGATTTAAAATTATAGTGAGTTTAGAAAATTATGACGTAAACTGATGCTTTGTTTTAAGTTTTACCTTACTAATAAATGTGGTAAAAAGGAGAAGAATATTAAATTGAAATCAATGAATAAATAAGAATAATTTAATAAAAACTATGAAAAAAAAGAAATGCAAAAGTGAGTAAAAAGAATGAAAATTGTCAAGGAATTTGAAAAAATTGATCATGAGCTTTAATTGTGAAAGAAAATAACTTTTTTAATTAAAGATATACAATAGTAGTACAATATAATTAATTAATATGATTTATTAAGATAACTAATTTTTCTTTTTATGAATATCATATGTTACTATCAAATTACATTTTTTAAAGATAAAGCTAAACATTAAAGGGGTGGATCCATGCAAAGGGATGTGGAACATATTTAAAAATAGAATCATTTTTATGCAAGGCAGGGGAGGTGTGGTAGTACGTATACATAGATATCACAACAAACATAGTTGAGCTTAAGCTCGAGCTTAAGTTTGTAAACAGTATGAATTCTTACATATATACTACCGTGACAAATTTAGTCACAATACCATTGTGATTAATAAAAAAATGATAAGGATAGTAAATATATAAAACTCTATGCTTCTCAGGTAATTGTGCTAGGTGTAAGTAATAATAAAGTACAAGTATAAGATAATATAATTTTATTGCAGAGTTAATCATAATTAAATTATTTTAGGTGAAAGAGGATAATTTTTTCCTCTTACATCTTAAACAAGTTAATTTCTACTAAAGCTGGTCAAGACTAGTCGATTCATGATATTGTGTTTTACTTTTAATTTGTTAAATATATCTATCATAAATAGCTGACAAACATAGATTTCAATGATTATTTTTTCTAGGTTTAGTATCTTTATGATTATCTAAACACATGTATATACTTCTAACCATAATTAACTGACATGCATAGATTTTGAACAACTTGTGTTTTTGTACGTTTAGCTTTGAATTGTACTAAGTATGTTTTTTGTTGAATTAAACTTAGGATGAAAAGATTGCTCTAATTTATATGTTTTTATTTTTTTTTAAATAAAGTTTCTTTTGTAACTTCATTTTATCAACCTTATTATAATTTTAATAGAAATATAGGGTATGCAGGTTTGTTTAAGAATAGTAATATTTATCAATACGTAATGTATATGCTAAATTAATCTATTTAATCTTCATAGTAAAAAATTAAAATAAAAAATACATATCAGTTTATCATATTAAACAATAAATGTGTCTATAAAAATACTAGTTTTGCACTCAATTAAATAAAAGATGTAAATATCAGAAGGGATGAAGGGCATTTGTCCATAAAATTTTTGAATTTTTTAAAATTGAATTTCAAGTTATATTTTGAAATTTTAAAGACAATTAAAATTTTTTTTCACAAAATTTCAAAAGCAACTCTAATTTATGTTCATGCTGAAATACCACTCCAACTTCCATTTACATTTGATTTAAAAAGACAAACAAGGCCTAAGAATTTACTGTTTTACTAGAATTTTTTACTTTGCTTTGTATGCTTATATATTACCCCATAAGTATTTGTTCTATGTAAAATATTAGTGATTTTATAGATAGTATTAGCCATTATTTTTTTGTTTAGGCTTTTATTGAAGGTAATATATCAATGTCGTTTATCTTAACTTACATGCGGGGAGTTTGTGTTGTCTTTCAATTTACACTAGTAAAGTAGATGATGCAACACTTCTCAATTCAAATGCAGTATGCTTAATTTTGGATTTGAGTAACTTGTTTTGCTATTATTAAGAAAAGGAGTAAAGTATAAACACCTTTGCTCTCTGCATAAACTTCAAAATTCATCAATATCATCAAGTTTAATAGAAGAATTTATTTCGTCCACTGTTTTATTGGTCTTGATTGACTATTTTATTCTAACTTCACGTTAAAGCTAGTTCTTTCATTATAAGACATATTACTTATCATATATCACTTTTTATTTCTTTCTTTGTTTATTCTCAGGAAGAGTGATCGAGCATTATATATTAAAATTAGTTCAATGTAAGCTTGTAATTCTCCATTTACTTGTTTCATCTAGTCTTTTTTAATTTTTTTTTGAATATTTTAGTTGGACATAATCCTAGTGTTACGTATTTTGTTATGTGTTTTTCCTTAGTTATGTTAATCTCTAGTGTTGAAATAATTACATGTTACATAGAAGTGTTGAAATTGATAGAAAATGGTTAATATCTTTTGTAACCTGATGTTGGATTTGAAACTGTGCAAAATTAATTTCACCAATCTAATTTGTATTTCTTTTCATTAATATGATAAATCTAAAACTGTATTTTCAACCACGATAAATTTATTATCTTGTTATTATAAATAAGTTCGACTTTTTATTGTATTTCCTTCAATTTTTTCCACTTTGATTCGTTGAACTTAATCTTGTAACCTTGTAACCTTGTGCTGTGCTTTATTATGTGTTTGTGTGGTACCGCGTGTCTCGAGCCGGGGGTCTATCGGAAACAGCCTTTCTACTTCTTCAGAGGTAGAGGTATGGACTGCGTACATCCTACCCTCCCCAGACCCCACCAGGTGGGAATACACTGGGTTTATTGTTGTTGTTGATTCGTTGAACTTAATTCAGGGGTATTTTCAAAACAATCTTTTTACTCTCAAAAGGTAGGGGTATGATCTGCGTATACTCTATCATTTTCACAAATCACTATGAAATTTCACTATGTATGATGTTGTATTATAAATAAGTTGCTCTCTCTCTCTCTCTTTAATATTATACTCCATTATAAAATTTTGAAGAGACATCGATCATTCTTGAACTATTATCCTCTAATTTATCTTGTTTCAACATTTAGTTTTCCTAATCTAATTTATCATTTTATATTGTTAGGTCTCAATGTTTTTTTTTTTTTATGAAATTAGGTCTCAAAGAAATAATGTTTCTGAAAATCCGAATCAGGAGGCTTCACAGAATTCTATTAACCATGACTTTGGACATTTTAGGTACATCTTTTAGATCTAATGAATTCATTATTGTTGTGAATTCCTAGCCTCAGATTCTTTTTGAAGTTCTTTGGGAGAAGAAACTCAAGAAAATTCATCTTAATTATTTTGATATTTTATTTCAAAAAGTTATTTGAAATTGATACCTCGTGTAGAACGCAACAAAAATAATTTCACAATTATAACATAATTAATTCAAAATTGACAGTTTCTGAAATTAAATGTTTAATGAAACAGGAATAAAATAATATAATAATTTATAAGAATTATATTATCTTTTATTTCAAAAAATCAAATGGCTCTATTTTGCTTGGAGGAGTTTAATTTTCACTTAAAATTGACATTGATTTGTATTATATTTGATTGAATTTGAGAAAATTTACATTTTTTTTTGCATACACAAAAAAATTAAATTATGAAACATGACTAAAATAACACTTATACTATAACCAAATTTGTAGTAACATACATACTTTATGAGAGTTCTATGAAAATCTCTATAAGAATCAAAATTTTGTTAGTATTTTATTTGTACACATGCTTATCAAAAGGTTAAAAGGCGAAGGGGTTCAATTGATATTACTGAATATTTAGACTCTTAAAAAAAGACAAAATAAGGAAAAATCCTCTCGTTCACACTTCATTTTTTTTCACAGAGAAGTCGGTTGAATCTTTTTGAATTTGATTTCATCAATCTCTATATTCTTTTGTCACCAAATTTTATCTTGTATCATGAAAGATAAATGGTAAAATCTTCTTTAAGAAAATATTCAATGGGTACTAACTCCCTTGTAAAGTATGATTGTTTTACTGCAAATGCAATAATAATTTATGTACCATTTTAACTGTTATTTCTTAAGTTATACGATGTTTTAGTTGTTAATTTTTATTTTAAGGATGAATAGCATTTGCATAAATTATGCAAGAACATATGCATAATTTCATGCACGGTAGAATATAAAGGAAAACTTAGGATATTCGCAATACATAGAAAAAATTTAAATAATAAACTTATCAAAGTAAATAATTGTTTTACATTTTATTTAAAGAATAAACACATATTTAAATGCACACTATATTATTTTGTAATATATTAATTATTCACTGAGAAATATCTTTTCAAATCTAATGAATACAGTATTAACATCTATTACAATTTTTATATTACTAATTCAGCTTCCATCTTGTCTCTAAATTAAATGACTACATCACCAGATATTTAGACAATAAATTGATCTAAACATTTTCATAAAAGAAAATAATCTAACTAAATACTGTATACTTCAGGGTTGACTTATATTTTTGTATTTTTTTATTTTTTAGCATCCAACAGATAAATGAACATCATCAAATTCATGACACATATGGTCAAGTCCATCCAAATCAATTTGTGTTGAATTATTATGACATGTATTCTACCTCAAGGTATTTATTGTTCTCTCTCACACAACATTTAAGAATAATTAATGTATGCTTTCTCATTTTTATTTAATTCAATTTCTACTTATGCTTTTTAAATACTATTTTTTTTGTTAGGCTTATGTTTAGTCTTGCCCCAGAACCCTCATTTGCTATGGGCCAAAACTTACCTCCAGAGGTATCTTTATTTTGAAGTCTTATTATTCTGCTATTTAAAATTGATGGTAATTAGGGATGAAAAATGACAAGTCTTTTAATTTGTCGAAATATAAACCATATACTTGATTAACTAAGATGAAGATACGATTAGATCTCTCTACTGTCTTTTAATTGGTAATGATAATTCAAAATTGGTGTTATGTATACTTGTTTCTTTTATTGTTCCTTTATTAACAGGGATACAATATCAACTCTAATAGAGTTGACATTCCTTTAATAGTACAAAACGTGAGAGCTCGTACTTCCAGGGTATGATGGTCAAGTATTCTTAATTTTTCTTTAATATTACTCCTGTTGTGTTAATTTATGTGACATTATTTTGTTATTAGTTCATTCAAACAATTGACATATTTTTATTTGAAATAATTGGTTCTAACTTTCAATTTGTCCTTAATTAATGAGAAGTTTTTATAATCACATAAACATAATGATGTATTTAAGTCTATAAGATCAAAAATTATTAATCACACAAATATTAAAACATATGTACAATCATAACTTGTAAGGATCTTCTTTCTGCTTCTAAATTTTTTGCGCTAAGTCGAATTATACTAAAAAATCTGAAACAACCAAAGTACCATAAAAAATTTGTTAAATTATTGAAAAAATCTACATTTTTATGTTACATTAATGTGGGCAAGTTACAGACGACGAAGAATGCCAAGATAATTTCGTGTATCATTTTCACATTCATGAGTATATGGTTAATCCCTAATATATATTTAGCGGTTCAAAAAATTAACTTGTCGACCATTTTTATTTTAAAAAAAGTAGTATATTAAAGTAAAAATATTTAGTTTTTGCAATTATTCAACAGTACATCATAAAATATTTATATTATCTTTACATAATTTTATAAAATAAATACAGACCGAAGTCATTGAGAGCAGACACATAGAGACAAATCACCAACATCCAAAAGCTCCACTAAGTACAATCGAGGTAGAACAACAGAGAACGTAATTATATACTTTCTCTGTTTCACTTTATATATTATAATTTTTTATTAGTTTATTTCAAAATTGAGTGGATGGATATGTGGGTGCTTATATTATTTTTTTCGCATTAAATGAAAAATTTATGGTGAGGGTCAATTTGTAACAGTCTATATGATCCAATCTATGTTGAAAATGGTCTACCAGTGGATCCTTTCTTACGTCAACATATGTTGAATCTAGCTTTTAGTAAGTAATATTTATTTATATTTTACTTTGACATATATACATATTTCTCTTTTTTTTTGGATAGATTTTTCTTTTAAGGCAATACTAAAAGTAATAAGTAAGGAACAAACTGAGCTGGCTAGAAGTTTGAAGATTTCTATTATAAAATGTAGAATAAATGTTGACTAGTGATGGATTTTTTATATTATATTTTATTAGTTAATTTAATTTCTGTACGTGGATGAAGAGTTGAGGTTAAGAAAAATTTACAAAGGTGGTTCTTTTTTAAATAGTTGTTTAATGAATGATTTTTGAAAGCTGTCTTTTAGATTTTGGCAGAAAATTTTGTTTGATCCAATTGAAATTTTTATGAAAAAATGTTAGATAATAGTCTAAGTTATTAGAAGTTATATTCCAAACCTAATATTTTATGTATCTAAATATATACATAGACATTAGTTTGAATCTAGAGTTATCAATAAGGATAATTTTCAAGAATTATATTCTCAAAATATTAAAATCTATACATACATACAGACACATATATATATATATACATATGTATATATATATACATATATATATATATACATACATATATATATATGTACATACATGCATATACATATATATATATACATACATATATACATACATATATACTTTTATATATATATATATATATATATACATATATATATATATATATATATATAAGTATATATATGTATACATAAGTATATATATGTATATATAAGTATATATATGTATAGTGCCCCAAGAAAACCGGATAAACTTCACACTGTGCTTAGGAATACAAGTAGCTCCAAACCAACCCGTGATATTTGTTTAACACTGAACTATAAAAAAGTAGGTTTTGAACATGAGCGGTAATTGAAGGAAATTATAAACCGAATTCAAATGGATGAACAATCTCAATAAAACACTGCAACTTAACATCATTCAAACTATAAGTATCTGAAAGAAAATACATCGTCTAACTAGTCTTGATAAGCCTCTACCTAGAACAGAAGAGACATTGGGATAGATCCGAGCTGACCCTAAATGAAATCATAACATCTGAACTAGTGACAATAAGCATCTAGAAACACATAACTCTTGCCCTTGAACTATGAGGACACACCAACTGGTTGGATGTAGGAGATGGTGATTGTGGATAGTCCCATAGCTGGGACAAATACTAGAACCTACATTATGAAATAATGTAGCCATATATATATATATATATATATATATATATATATATAGAACTTTTGGAATGTACTGAGTATATGGGGATGAATGCAATAAGTAAAAATGTAGCTGAACATACATAAAATATGCAAGCTAAGTATTAGTAGACTAACCTTGATCATGAATAAAATTGAAAGTAACATAATCATAAATCATAAAACAACATCTGAATAAAGCTTGTGAGTCATTACACTTGATTTCTAAAATCTTTACTTATGTGGGAGATTCTCATAGCCGACATAAGCCATGTGAGCAACAAGGAGTTCGATGTCTAAAACCCTCATTAAAAGGCCTAATAAACCTTGCCAAGGTATAAAGCCTAACTGGGGTGACCATCTACATATGTTCATTTAGACAAGCTGAATAATATATGATGTGCCCATTTGGACAAGCTGAATATAACCTATGATGGCACATAGTTTATGTAACTAGGGTATGCTAAATCTTTGCTACTTGGTGCTAGGTACTACTAAAAAATTTATACTCTTGCTCGTATTATATTTATGAAGTTCACCTTAAAATATGCATATAAGTTGATAAATCTGAAAACACAATATTCTTTTTGTTTATTTCTCAAAATCTTGATTTCTTATGTAAACACAAGTATTTGGGATTTGAAAAAGGATATTCTTCCATCCTTGTGTCCAAAATTTTGATTTCTTATACTTGTGTCCAAAATTAAAGCTTCTCTCAAGTTCCAAAATTTTAAGATTTCAAATCCCAAATACTTGTGTTTACATAAGAAATCAAGATTTTATTGAAATAAAAATTCAAAAATACTTTCTAATGGTCCCGCTATCATTACCATCATGTTCAACTTATAAATTGCAATAAAATGCGAAGGAGCTATAAGAATTTTTTTTTAAATCATGGGGTCTAACATTATCTTCCCCTTTGGATCATTCATTCTCGAATGAAGGTTGAGATGGGAAAGAACTATCTCATGGGTTTCATAGGCTAAGATATGAAGATCTTACTAGGCTAAGATATGAAGATCTTACTCAAAAACTGAAATTATTCACCTCAAACTGGAACTTAAAACTAAATGACTCATTAGTAATGAACTTCATAGGGAAAGAGTAAGGATATTGATGAATAGAAGAGATGAGAAGAGATTCCTTACCTCAACCTAAATCTATTCTAAAAGTGAATAAATGAGGATATCGACTCATCATGTTTACCTCTACTTCCCATGACGCTCCCTTAACCATCTGGTTCACCCATAAAACTTTCACTGAATCCACTTGTTTATTTATTAACCTTTGAACTTGTCAATCAAGGATTTGAACTGGAATATCCTCGTAGGACGAGTTATCTTTCACTCCAATACCCTCTATATCCACAACCAAAGATGGGTGTCCAATGCACTTTTTTAACATTGACACATGAAAGACCGGATGAACAATGACTAATTCCGATGAAAGATCTAACTCATAGGCAACTTCTCCAACATACATTACTATATCATAAGGACCGATATAACAGGGACTGAGTTTTCCTTTCCTACAAAATATCATCACCCCCTTTATGGGTGACACTTTTAAAAAGACACAATCACCTACCTCAAACTTTAGCTCTCTCCTCCTCATATCTACATATGACTTCTGATGACTTGAAGTAGTTTTCAATATCTCACAATTCAACTTAACCTTTTCCATAGATTTGAGAATAGAATCCCGGCCTATAAAAGTCGACTCACGAACTTTGAACCAATTTAAAGGTGATCTATACCTACGCCCATACAATGATTCGTACATAGCCATATGAATACTAGCATGGTAACCATTGTTATTGGCAAAATTAATTAAAGGTAGACAATCATCCTAATTTCCCTTGAATTCAATCACATAGGCTCTCTATATATATTCTAAAGTTGAATAGTACTCTCGACGTGGCCATCTATTTGTAGTTGAAAAGCGATACTTAGCTTCACCTTTGTACCAAGGCCTCTTTGAAACGGTTGCCAAATATGTGGTATGAATTGTGTACCTCGGTTTGAAATAATGGACAAGGGAATTTCATTTAGACTTACTAACTTGCGAACATAGATCTTAGAATAATCTTCTGCTGTATCAGAGGTCTTAACTGACAAGAAAAGGTTGACTTGGTCTTTCGATCCATGATAACCCAAATTGAATCATGCTGACGTCTATTGCGAGGAATTCCTATAATGAACTACCGTTTCCAAGTTGTTATGCCAATATTCTAAAGCATACCTCTAGGCCTTCGATGCTCAACCTTAAGTTTCTAACATTCGGGACACTTAGCCATAAGCACTGCTATGTCTGTCTTCATACAATTCCATCAATAAACTTCTCACCGGTCTTGGTACATCTTTGTTGAACTAGGGTGAATCAAATACTTAGAAATATGGGCTTTCTCTAATACCCTTTGTCTCAACCCATCAAAACTAGGAACACAAAACTGACCTTGATAGAGATGGCACCATCTCCCCCAGGAGAAAACCTTAACCTTTTAGTGCTGACCTACTTCCATTATCTGGCTAAGTATGGGATCATTACGCTATTTCTGTTTCACTTCTACCACTAAGTATGACTCTAATCCATTTTGAAACACTACACCAACACCATCCTTGTCCAGCAAAAAAACTCCTAATTGGGCTAATCTATGCACCTCCTTGGACAATTCATTCTTATTCTTTTCCACATGGGATACACTGTCCATAGATAACCTGCACAACATGTCAACTACTAATTTGCTTTAATCAAATGGTGGACCACGTTCCTGTCATTATCTTTTAGCAACTCCAACCATCTTCTCCAATGAATATTTAACTTCTTTTGCATAGACACATATTGAAGGCTCTTATGAACGGTTGAAAATATCAACATTCATACCATACAATTAGTATCTCTAAATCATCAAAGCATACACAACAACTGCTAACACACAAATATGAGTTGGATAGTACATCATAAGGTATTTAAGTTGTCTAGATTCATAAGCTATTACTTTCCTATTTTTCATCAAAAAACAACCTAAACAAACTCTAAAGGCATTACAGTGAACCAAAAATCTATCTAATCTATCTGGCAAAGCTAGCACTGGTGCTAAAGTCAATCTATCCTTCAATTATAAAAGCTCTTCGTGTATTTATCTAACCATATAAAATTCATTTTCTTTTTTGTTATCTTGGTCAATGGTACAGTTATTGAGGAAAAAACCTCAACAAATTTTCCATAGTAATCAGCTAAACCCAGAAAGCTCGTAATATTGGATGGATTAATAGGCATAGTCTAGCCCTTCACCGCATCTGTTTTCAAAGTGTCTACATGAATGGCTACAACTAAAATCACATACCCTATAAAGGTAATCGATGCAAACCAAAACTCACACTTAGTAAACTTTGTATGCAACTATTGATCAGTAAGGGTCTATAGCACTATTCTTAAATAATTTGCATGCTAATCCTTACTCTTAGAATTAACATGTCATCAATGAAGACGGTGACAAACATGTCCAAATACTTCTTGAAAACCCTGTTAATAAAATCCATAAAGGTTGCAGGAGCATTTTTTAGACCAAATGACATAACAACAAA
>NW_025839358.1:0-1777 GCF_002878395.1 Capsicum annuum | reverse complement strand
GAGAATCAAGGCCTACTGACATAATTAATCCAAAATAATTTAAGCCAAACATAAGTTATGAAAGCAACCGTGCTAGAACCACAGGACTCGAGGGATGTCTAACGCCTTCCCCTCGGTCAACAGAATTCCTTATCCGGATTTCTAGTTCGCAAACCAAAAATAAAATAAAAATTAAGAGTCATTTCCTTTTGAATAGGGATTCAATAAGGTGACTTGGAACACCCAAACTCCATTCCAAGTGGCGACTCTGTAAATAAAATAATCCCTTTTCAAAACGTCACTTCAATTGAAAAAATCCATTTTCTTTAAAACCAACTCCCTAGCGGGGGTCGGATGCGGTGAAAACCAGGGGTGTGACAGTATGTAGTAGGGAGAGAAAAACATATATTGCAAATAATTTCTTTTTACTTTTTAAATTGTTAAACTTCCGTTTTCTCCTATAGGATAAAATTCACTTTTAGAAAAAAGATAGAAGAAAGAGTGATTTTCCTGATGTAGAATTAAAATTTCTATACCCAAAAAATGTTTACATGCATCTGGGTTCGAACCTACGAACAAGAGGATAGTTAGATTTTCCGTTCTCTGTTTTGCCACTGTGCCACAAGATCTCATTTGGCATGGGAGTAGTATTGTATTTTTCAAATACAAATACATGTCTGGTGGCAATTAAATGTAAATGAAAAAAAAATGGCATCCATCAGGAATCGAACCTGCAACACTGAGAGCAAAAGAATGCTAGCATTCAAATTCGAACCAGTGTACCCAAACGTGTTTGGTTATTAAGGGTACACAATTAAGTATATTAACACTTTAGTAGGATATCTATACATATATATACGATTTTTTAAAAAAGTTACCGGGTGCACGTGCACCCTTGCGGAACCACGTGGGTCCGCCTCTGCACTTTACAAGTATTGTTAAAATTATCGTGGCTTAAAGCTAAAAATAAAGTCTACATTTTAAAATTGTGCCCAAACTATTTTAGGCAACACTTTATAAATGTTGTCCAGATTTAGTGTGGCCTTAAGTCAAAAATGTTGTAGGGTGACATGATTAATTCTAATTCTCGTTGTGCAAGTGTCATTGAGTAGAATTGGCTACTTTTTGATCCTATCTTTGAAAAATAGATATGAAATTCTAGAGTTTCACTTACGGAATTTGAAACTCCAACATAGTGATTATTTTTCTATTACATTGTCTAAAAAGTTGTTTTGTGACTTTTATCCGCCCACTAGAAGGGAAAATGCTCTCTGCCCCAACTTTCTCCATTCTCAAGGTCGAATAGAAATCTCTGATTAAAAATGATTAAAAATGAAGACATTTCAATTATCCCACCACTATCACTTGACCATGAAAATATGTTCTTTCATTTCTCTCAATACTTAGTTAACTCGGCTCCCACATATAGTTTGGCTTCCATATTGTGGGCATGTTTCAGAGTAGAACACGTTAAAATATTTACAGCATATTTTGGTATCTAGTGATTTAGCCGTTGCTGCTTGGACGGCTTGAGCTTGCAAATAAATTCATGGACGAATATAATATAGGGGATCACATAAATTCAATAATTTTTATTCAAATTTTATATATGTATTAAAATATTTACTTCTAGTCACTCGTAGGGGTTGGGACACTCACAAAGGAGGAGAAAGTCGACCGAAGTTTCAACATCTCAGTCATTGACGGAAATTTCGCCCCCGCATCCTATCCACAATTTTTGCACACCCCGAAATAATCATATTTAATGAATTTTAACCTTATACAATCATGTCGTGTG
>NW_025839357.1:0-2055 GCF_002878395.1 Capsicum annuum | reverse complement strand
GGTAATGAGTCTTTTTGAAAGTTCTATTGTCCCTTTTTTTCTTTTGTGTGTTCTTTGGGATGTGTTTCAAGACTAACAAAAGACTACACTCTTTTCTCCACTCTTTAAGATCAAACCACACCTATTGAATGTTCTTGTTCAACAATAAATGATGAACATGAAGAACAACAAGAACACTCAAAAGATTGAAACTAAACCAAATGAACTACAAATTGAATGATTTTGGATTCCTTTTGCTCACGTTAAAATCCACAACACAAACATGCATTTTTCAAGCCACAATATCAACAACAAGCCTTCTAATTTTGAGCTTCACCTTACTAGTGTCTTCAACCTTAAACTCAACAATGGTGAACAACTCAAAACCACCCGGATTAAACTCAAATTCAAGATCTAGACTCACTTAGTGTTAAGGAACAAGAACCTAACACTAGAAACAAACAAAACACACTAAAATCTCTTAAATCTAATTCTCAAATTTTAGCTAAACACAAAAATAGGACAGATTTCTTTTTTTGAGATTTTTGGTTTTTCAACACTTTTTTCTCATTTTTCAAATAACAAGCCCAAGATTGATTTTGTTGGAACAAAATCAATCCTTGATCTGATACCAAATGATACCAAACGGTATCTAAAAGAGCACAAAAACGGTCCACAAACACACAAACAGTCCACATACACAAGACACTAAACGAAAACAACAAACTTAAACTTAAACAATAAAGAAGATATGTTACTTGACACAATGAGAACTCATAATGCAGCAACTACAGAGTGTATTAATACTCTAAAACCTCCATAAAATAAGTTAACAAGCACCACGTTCTTATGGAACACAAGAGGAGCTCGGTTCGCTCAAGCACTCTCATTTCTAGCCGATACACATAACACAAGAAGAAACCATTTCTTATGGTGTCAAAGTGGTGTTCTACTCTCTTCTTGAGAGGAAGATGATGTTCAATATTACAAGTGATTTTTAAGAATAAGCTAACTAATAAAATAAGACTAAGGGGTTCCTACTTATAGTCTATTACAAAAGAGAAGGGAAATGACACCTTTACCCTTAATGAAGGGGGTTTGGAGTGTATGAATAGGGCTGCCTTGTAGTGTTTTTCTGACACTCAAGGCATGTCTTCACACTTTAATACATACACTCCCTTGGACGAACTTAAGACATGCTCAAACACATCCATCTTCATGATGTGCCTTGAAGACGTTGTAGTTCCCGAGCTTGGCACCTAGGGAATGGTCTTGAGCTCTTAATACCCGTCACTCTTTTGTAAAGGTCTTCACACTCTTCCCTCTTCTTGGATATGGTTCGAGTATGGTTGTTTGTGCTTGTACCCTCTTTGCACTCGTATCACTTATAATCCTTGTGCTCTTTACGCTTGTATCATAATGTCATGAGCATAAGGGAGTTAGTTAGATGACCGTGAAGGCATAGGTTGAAATGAAAAATATCCGAAACTATGTTTGCTGACATAGGATAGAGATTATTTCGCAAGTCGGATGACTTTTTTTTTATATGTGTCCCAAAAAGGGACTAACCATGGATACTTGCTAGTAAATTATGTCATATCACGTCCTATGCCCGGCAAGGTATAGGACGGCTTAGCTGATCGGGCTGAGATCATACTTCATGCTCTCACATGGTGGTTTATGACGGTTCACTACTTTGTCCCACAAATAATCAAAGGAATTGAATCTATCTTACTTGGTCAAATATAAATTTATTTTAAATTCTTGTTCCTTTCCATTTGCTTTCACTTAAATTTAAATTTTATTGTCATTTCTAATCTTTTGTTGTATTACCCTTCTGAAATGGCTTTACATACCAATACATTCCACATATTGACCGCCTTTGGCGCTACATCATTTCATGATGTAGGTTCTAGCGCTCAAGTTCGCAGTTTGGCATCTTATTAGGATCTCTATCTTCTGCTATTGGTGAGCCTCTTTCCCACCAAGAGGCCGGATGAGATATGATGATTAGTATATATTTTCTTTTCTTTCAGTATTGGTACTTCTTAGAGGCTTCACAGGCTGGTGTAGTTG
>NW_025839356.1:0-1393 GCF_002878395.1 Capsicum annuum | reverse complement strand
GTTAAAGAGATTAGCCTCGTTAATATTTTTTTTATTTCTCTCTACTGTAGCCAACCATCTAAGGATCCTTAGATGAGAAATCTTATCCGGGTAATCCGTGAAATGCTTTCAGAGGGGAGGAATGGCTTCACATGCCAAAGCCTAAAAATTGTAAATAGGAAGCAAACAAAAAAAAGTCACAAGTATATTCAATATAAATTAATGAATGAGTAAAAATAGTGATCAATTGGCTTTAGCTCTTTCAGTAAATATTTGAAAGTCAAGTAGTAGCTGTCGTAGCCCTAGGGATAGTAATTGAATCTCCCAAAATCATCAGCAAGCGCCAACAAATCATGTTCTATGACTTTCTTGACGTCTTTTTCCAATAAAAAGGAATGGAAAAACCAAACTAAGCATAATTTCTCCCTGTAGTGCTTTAGTATGTCTTTATTCTTCAGATCTGCTATCAAATCCTTCACTTTGTAGCTAGGTCCAACAATGCCGAACAACCCATCTTTTTTACCTTGCATTTGTTGGACCCTTTGTGGGGTGTTTTCTTGATGGCAGGTTCTTCTGGACGATCGCATCTCAAGTCTGTCACAGTGGCAAACTCTTTCAATCCAAAACAAACTGGCATGCTATAGTAGTTGATCCAGACTTTATCCATCTTATTTTTGCCCTCCTTCGGACCTCCATCATCCCCCGCATACATGATCCTGCCCTTGAGAAGGCCATATACCATGATCATTGAGAAACGGAGAGGGCGGGGCCCAAATAGCTCAAGAAAGTGTGCAAAGTAGCTCTTCTTAAAAAGTCCATCTATGTTTTCCTTCTTCATAATACTGCTAAGTTCGTCAAAAGGTTTCCCCAACTGACATTTAAGTACAAGATCACTAAATACTGCATTAGGGTTATTTATCGGCATCACAACTCGAAAATTGTCAATACTGATGGTTTTGATAGAATCATGCTGGAATTTTGATATTATTTCACGCCCCATTGGTGAGGAGGAGTTATCACTTTCCTCAGTTTCATTTTGCCCTGACTGAGATTGTTCTGGAAGATCCTCTGAATCTATCTGTACTCTAGCCTTTTTTGTTTGGTGATTAGAAGTTGATCCACTTTCTGTTTTTTTTCTTTTGGGAGACATCTTTTAACTACAAATAAATGAAAAACAAAAAACACATTGCATTTGATGTCTGCATAATTTTTTTAAAAAAAGGTGAGACAAATTTCAATAAATTATTCTTACCACATAATCAAAAAAATACTCAAACGGACAACCTATCAGTTGGAATAGATGGGGAACCCAAATCTGTTTGAAGACCTATTTAATATCTTCCCACAGATATTCCACCTATTGCAATAGGTGGAGAAATTTTAATAAATTATTCTTTGCCATATTACAAGAAAA
>NW_025839355.1:0-1981 GCF_002878395.1 Capsicum annuum | reverse complement strand
AGATATTAAATAGGTCTTCAAACAGATTCCCCATCTGTTCCAACTGATGGGTTATCCGTTGGAGTATTTTCTTGTAATGTGGCAGAGAATAATTTATTAAAATTTCTCCACCTGTTGCAACAGGTGGAATATCTGTGGGGAGATATTAAATAAGTCTTCAAACAGATTTGGGTTCCCTATCTGTTCCAACTGATGAGTTGTCCGTTGGAGTATTTTTTTTGGTTATGTGGTAAGAATAATTTATTGAAATTTGTCTCACCTTTTTAAAAAAATTATGCAAACATCAAATGCAATGTATTTTTTGTTTTTCTTTTTTTGTAGTTAAATGATGTCTCCCAAAAGGAAAGAAACAAAAAGTGGAGAAAGTGGATCAAGTTCCAATCACTAAACAAAAAAGGCTAGAGTACAGATAGATTCGGAGGAACTTCCAGAATAATCTCAGTAAGGGCAAAATGAAGCCGAGAAAAGTGATAACTCCTCCTCACCAATGGGGCGTGAAATAATATCAAAATTCCAGCATGATTCCACCATTAGTATTGACAAGTTTCGAGTTGCGATGCTGATGAATAACCCTAATGTAGTATTTGGTGATCTTGTACTTAAATGTCAGTTGGGGAAACCTTTTGACGAACTTAGGAGTATTATGAAGAAGGAAAACGTAGATGGACTTTTTAAGAAGAGCTGCTTTGCACACTTTCTTAAGCTGTCTGGGCCCCACCCTCTCCGTTTTCCAATGATCATGGTATATGGCCTTCTCAAGCATAGGATCATGTATACGGGGGATGATGGAGGTTTGAAGAAAGGCGAAAATAAGATGGATGACGTCTGGATCAACTACTGTGTCATGCCGGTTTATTTTGGATTGAAAGAGTTTGTCATTGTGATGGGCTTGAGATGCGATCATCCAGAAAAACCTGCCATCAAGAAAACACCCCACAAAGGGTCCAACAAATGCAAGGTAAAAAAAGATGGGTTTTTGGGCATTGTTGGAACTAGCTACAAAGTGAAGGATTTGATAGAGAATCTCAAGAATAAAGACTTACCAAAGCACTACAGGGAGAAATTGTGCTTAGTTTGGTTTGTCCATTCCGTTTTATTGGCAAGAGACATCAAGAAAGTCATAGAACGTGATTTGTTGGCACTTGTTGATGATTTTGGGAGATTCAACGATCATCCCTGGGGCTACAATAGCTTCTACTTGACCGTCAAATATTTACTGAAAGAGCTAAAGCCAAAGCCGACCACATTATACGGATTTCCTTGGGCTTTCATGGTAAAATTGATCACTATTTTTACTCATTCATTAATTTATATTGAATATACTTATGACTTTTTTTCTTGCTTCCTGTTTACAACTTTTAGGCTTGGGCATGTGAAGCCATTCCTCCCCTCTGAAAGCAATTCACGGATTACCTGGATAAGGTTTCTCATTCAAGGATCCTTAGGTGGTTGGCTGCAGTAGAGAGCAGCAAAAAAAATATTAATGAGGCTGATCTCTTTAACCCTCCGAATGATGTATTACATCTTCTTTCAACTAAAATAATTTGCCTTAAAGAATGATATTGAAACAGATGTTCCATCTGTTGCAAGAGATTACCCGTCAACTGCAACTGGTACAATGGGTAATCTGTTACAACAGACGATCCATATTTCACAATAGATTAACCATATGTTGCTCTGTTCTCTGAACCCTACTCAACAGATTACCCATCTACTGTAAATTATCAACAGATGGATATTCTGATGCAACATATTATCAATCTATTTCAACATACAGATCAGCTGTTGCGGTAGCTAGATTATTTGTTGCATAAGTTGGCTGTGTTACCATAACCCGAGCCCTATGTAACCTAACTGACTGCAAATTATTATTATATGATTTAAATTTCTCCTGTCATTTTTTATAGGTTGTGCATCCTTGGATCGTGCCTACCATTGATGAGCTGGGGATGATTTCTTTTCTTACTCTAAGTTTTGTTGA
>NW_025839354.1:0-1069 GCF_002878395.1 Capsicum annuum | reverse complement strand
ATACTAACAATCTGATAACTAGTCTGACAAAGCCTCTACTACTCAAGAACTAGAGAGCCATTGGGATAGGTCCCCAACTGACTTATACTCAACTGAAAAGAAATGAACAACTACTAGATAAACTGAATATCTGAAGATAAACGGTCCTTGAACCATGAGGACTCACCACTGTGGTTATGTAGATAAAGGCACTCGGGGATCACTAATGAGGCTGGGACTGAGCACCTGAACCTACATTATGAGACAATGTATCACACAGACGTATATATGGATCATTACTTTGGGAATGTACTGAGCATATAGGGGTGTATGAAAATAAATAATCAATATCACAAGTCTTCATAGAAAACCTGCATGCTATAATAGATAACTCACATAGCTTTAATAAAATTCTCATAAACTGTGGTTAGGAAATAGATAATAGAAATCACATGAGTCATTTCACATTATTCTGGATCTATATTCTTTCTTTGTTCTCAACTTGTAAATTAGATGAAATCTTAAAAGATTAACTTTCAGGACATAAGCTATAATCTCATGAAAATAAGAAACTTCTTTGAAACTTAATAATCATGACACTTGAAAACTTTACAAATCATAGGGTCATAGCCTTCAGAATCAATATACCTTCAAACTTACACTTTTAGCTTAAGGATAGTGAAACTTCTTTAAAACTCAAGAACTTGATACTTTAGGAACTTTAAGACTTGAGACTCTAGAAAACTTAAGAGACTTTGGGACACTTGGGACTCGGGATTATATAACTTTGGGAGTTTTTTCTAATCGACATAAACCATGTGAGCTACATAGAGTCCAACGTCTTACCCACATTGGGGAGAGCTGTTCTATCCTTGCCATCGGAGTAGAACTTTAACTTTTAGTGATCACTATCTTAACCCACTTGGGGTAAATTAGAAACCTACGGGGGCACATAGTTCTGGGGCATGAGACCTCGGAATCAAGCCCAACTCGGTGCTTAATACTACTCCCTTACTTAGCTCAGAACTTTCAAAAAATCCACTTTAAACAATTCAACAATATGTATGGGAGCCAATATTCTTCCCCTTTA
>NW_025839353.1:0-1248 GCF_002878395.1 Capsicum annuum | reverse complement strand
TATATATATATATATATATATATATATATATATTCATATAAATTCATATAACACTAGTCAATTGATTTTCAGACAATGTGTTGTAGGTTGACAAAGCACGATCAGGCCATTTCTACAATTTTTGAGAGACATGCTACTATGTCACATCAGATTGCACATCTTAGACGGGCCTTAACACAAGCCGTTGCTCCTGATTCAAGTAGCTAAGAGGAAACAGATAGTGATGAGGAGTTTGTTAGGGCTACTCGTTAGTGTTGTTGGACTTGAGTTTTAGATAATTTTTAGATATTTTGAACTTAGCTTTTAATTAGTGAAAAATCTTTAGGATTGTTTTAAGTATTTTTAATGTTGTTGGATTCATTGTTTAAGTGTTGTTGATTTGAATTGCTTAAATGATTTGCTGATGCAGTGTGTTGTATGATTATTGTAATAATGTGTGTTGCATGAGGGATGCATATATTGAATTGCATTTTTATTTGGCAAGTGGGATGTAGAAAATGCAGATTTCTGCATAAAAAAATGCAGAAAAGCGACGACGGCCGTCGCTTTTTTATTCATTATGAAAAGCAAAAAGCGACGATCAACGTTGCTTTTTATTCATTAAGAAAAAAAAAACGCCGATCAAAATTTTTTTTTTTTTTTCAAAAAGTATTTTATTTTTCTCAAATTACGATGGACAACGTCAATTTTTCTGAAAAAAATATTATCCATCATTTTTTTTTCATCATGTGTTCTTCACATGATGAATAAAAAATGACGCACAACATCAATTTTTGTTCATCATGTGTTCTTCACATGAAGAACAAAAAACGACACACAACATCGTTTTTCCAAAAAATAACTAAAAAAAAAAATTTCTCCAAAAGCGACGCTGATCATCGTAATAAAGCGACGTAGGCCGTATTTTTTAAAAAAACAACGTCCCTTTTTGAGATGAAAAAAAGGTGATGGATTTTCGTCGATTTTGCCCAAAAAAGCGACGTTGGCCATCGCTTTTTTGGCATTTTTTTTAGTAGTGATTGATTTTGTCATCTAAAGGATCAACTAGTGCTTGCGTACTCACAACAAGAGTTTGGTCCATATGCAACCTATCAACAACAAGAGTATCACAAAAGGGAGATTCACACACTTCTTCACTAAGAAAATCCGAAACTACACCACTTTGGCCACTACTAGCCACATCATAACATTTTAAGTTCAAGGAAGTGTAGAGTGTAGAAATGTAACCTTGTGGATCATAGGAAGTGT
>NW_025839352.1:0-3552 GCF_002878395.1 Capsicum annuum | reverse complement strand
TACTCATAGACTAAGGAACAAAGAAGTCCCTCTAGTCAAAGTTCTTTAGAGAAATCAGTCTATTGAGGGAGCTACTTGGGAAATAGAAGCATACATGCGAACCACCAAGTATCCTCAACTCTTCCCTGCCAACTCAAACCTAGCTCAAGGTAACAGTTCTCCTTAAGTTTTTTAGTTTTTATGTCAAGATTTCAGTTACAAACTTAGTATCAATTTTATGTTAAGAATTCTATTTTAAACTTGGTAATAAGTATCATTGCATATTCAGTCATATATTAATGCATCAGATTAGTCATGTATTCATGCATAAGATATTCATTATCCTTGTGAGAAACTCAGTTATCAGAGATCTCAGTCATGCATCCATGAATCACTTACACATGCATCCATGAATCACTTACACATGCATCAGATATGCATGTTCAGTATGATATACTCAGTTATTAGTCATGTTAGTCATGAAATCATGTTTTAGTCATTAATGTGCAGTTTATCTTTTCTCCCCTCTCTCAGTCAATCTCATTCGAGGACGAATGTTCCCAAGGAGAAGATATTATTATACCCCGTACTTCTACCTAGCTTGAATTCATTGAAAAAATATTAAAGACATGTTTTAAATATGAATCCACTTTTATACACATGGAATTTTCAAGATTTTCACTCTATATCATGTGGAAAATTCAGTAAGCTTTTCGTTGATATAAAATTTGACTAAATCCGATAACTGGGTGAGAAGTTATGGTGATTTAAAGTTTCAGTCGTAAAACACCGTCATCTCAGTCAGTGGCGCATCGCGCCAAAAGCCAAAATGACATTTATTAATTTCCAGTAATACTCCGCAATTTCACCGCATCTCAGAGGGCTCCCAAATCCCAATTATTAGATTCCAGTGAAGCTCCGCGATGTCCCCGCATCGTGCCATCGTCCAATTTCCCAGTTGTCAAATTCTAGTGACACGGCGCAATAGCGCCGCGTTGCACCCGGGGTCCAGGTCAGGAAATTTTCAAAACTTTTAAAAGATGCATCCAGGGTTAAATGTGTCTTTTCCTATGATTTTAGTTCATCCTTAAACATGAAATTTAGCCCTACATGACCTAAGGATATCATTATTCACTCTATTTTTCCCAAATTGAGTTACTCTCTCTCAAGACAAGAAACCCTAGCTCTCAAGAATCAAGATAAATCTCAAGAAATCCACCCAAGGACTCTAAGAACCTTTAAGGTTTCCTTTCTAGGGTTTGCATAGTGTTCATTCATGGGCTCCTTTCGTCCATGAAGCCTAAGAATCTCTTTTCAAAGTTCAAGTATATGGATTTTTATGAATTCCATGATAGGTTTGCTTTTGTTCATGTTGATAATGACCAATTGATTTGTAATCCATGTTTGGTGATAAATTTTAAGTGGAATTAATTATTATAGGTGTAGATTCATGTGAACCCATAATTGAGCCATTGAATAGTGAAATTAGAATTGAATCATGATGTTTACTTGTTGCATAATGTTGTCTACATATACTATGCTCACTATGTATTTGATTAAATCCCTATGTGAAGGAAAAGTGTTGTACTAGTATGATAATATGAAATCCCCATTCATATACAAGTTCATGCATGTCAAGTGTTTGATGAAATGTCTTAGTCAATGGATTATGGATATATGTGTAGCCATTGCTGTGCTTTAGAATTCATGCCATGAATTACTCTTATGCTATTGAGTCCTGGGGGTACTTGTACTCGAAAAATATAGTTGTGTGCCTAGAACCAGTGTCATGTTCTCAAGATATCCTCAGTCAAGCCATGATCCATAGAACTCAGTTAGTCATGTGACTTAGAAAAGCTCAGTAATTCAGTAATCTCAATAGTATTCCATCAGTTAACGGAACTCCATGAATTCAGCGTAGTCCAGCATGTCATATTCCATCTAGCGAAGAATTCCGCTAGCATGTCATATCACTAAAGCAAACATAAAATATACTATGTAAAGAAAACAAACAAATAACATATTTAAACACAAAGGAAAAAGGGACACTCTATTTAGTTGAAATAAAATATAGAAAAGGTTTAACCATAAACGACAAAAGGGACAAATCAAGATAGATCCCGAACTACCACCCTGAAATAATTTGGATAACAGAAAAGAACACAAAACAAACTACCAGACCTCTTCCTAGTAGGGAGAGGGGTGACTTCTCAATTGCTCAGCCTAACATATTAGCCACTGATTTGCATATTAGCATGACTAGAGCTTCCACCACTGTCAGACACATTTCCTTCAACAAATAAGTTCTCGATACCAATGCTTAACTTATTGCCTCCCACATATTGTGCAGTACCGCGTGCTAGTGAAAAAATCTGTGGGATGGTCAAGGGGTCAATGTTTTGCACCACAATCAATTTATCTTGAATCATCTTTTCTATTTCTCTTTTCAAAGTATGGCAATCTTCAGTACTATGACCCTGAACATCAGAATGATATGCACACCATACATTAGGATCAAAATTTCTTGAATGTGGGTCAGGTATATAACCAAGGAGAGGAGTAATCATGCCCCAATGTCTCAATCTCTGGAACAAACTGGCATAGGACTCCCCAATAGAAGTGATATTATCCTTTTCCTTCTTCCTCTTTGCGAACTCTAGCCTCGGATGAAACTTAAATTTAGAGGTTTCCCAATAAATTTATGGGGGTCGAGGACGATGTTGAGGGATAGGTACATGCCATTGTGGATAAGAAAACGGATAGGTACAAGGACATTGAGAAAGTGGAATGGAACTCCTTAGATTTTGAAAAGAGGAACCTTGTTGCAGATGAATAAGTGGATTTGATATGTAAGATCGGGATTGGGGCTGACAGTATTGGTGAGTTGGACCTCTCAAACTCTGCTTTGGCCCAGGCACGACAACAGATGCATTTTCCTTTTTTTTTCTTCAATTTCCCTTGAATGATTGTAATATCGTCCCAAATGTTTCACAGAATCATTCTGTTCACCAAGCTCCTCAAATTTTGATGTCTTAAAGCTTGGATGAAGGTTGACACTTGAAAACATGCCCCATTTTTTATATGAAACATCTTCATAGCCCACAAGTCCCAAGGAACTTTTCATATCATTTTTTACACTCTTAACTTTCCCAACCATTTTCTCTGGGTCTTCTAGCATGCTAGGCTTCTTAGTAAGAAATTTTTGCAATTCACTTAACTTAACTGTAGGCTCAAGAGTATAACAATGATCATCACTAGTATTGAACGTGGATTCACTAGTGGACTGGGGAAGCACGACCATTGGATTGATAGCCAAAGTGGAAGCATTAGTAGAAGGTTGACCAACAAAAGTACAAACGGTATGTGGTGATGTGAATGTGGTAGACTTATATTGAGGATCTAAAGAAAGAGTGGTGGAAGTATTGAGGTGCATTTGACGTGGAATAGATTCTGAGGCATGCTGTGGTGCATCAACCATAGTAGGAAACTGACTTTGCAATTTTGGTGGAAGACTTAAGGTATTTGTAGGGTAAAAAGTGGGGAACTGAGGTGGAGGCAACCCACTGGCCTAAG
>NW_025839351.1:0-1854 GCF_002878395.1 Capsicum annuum | reverse complement strand
AATCCATTCTTGTAAATCACTCATGATTCTAACGTTTTCTCCATCAAAGGGTATCTATGTACAAGCATACGCTGCCACAAAACCCTAACATCTCCATCGAAATGTTAAATATATAGGTATATGTGCATACAAATTCATATAACTATAAAACATAACACTCGGAGTTGCAAGTGGCTATATAGTGCCATTTACAACAACATACCCAGTGTATTCCACATAGTGGGGTCTGGGGAGGGTAGAGTATACGAAGACCATACCACTAACTCGGGTGAAGTGGAGAGGTTATTTTCGATAGATCTTCGGCTTAGGACCGATAACAGTATAACAAACACAAAAGATAAATGCATATAAACTAGTACAGTATACGAAATAAACTAACATCGCTAGCCATAAGATAATACTACAACCACAATATAATACTAAGAACTATCTAACCGAAACCATAGATATCACACAACACCACAAACAAGAAACTTTAAACGCAAAAGAATGTTCCCCTACTATTACCGATGCACTCTCACCCCCTAACCCTCTACCCTAATCTATGTCCTCCACACCTTTCTATCAAGGGTCATGTCCTTTGTAAGTTGTAACTGCTCCATATCATGCCATATCACTTCCTTCTAATATTTCTTCGGTCTATCTCTACCCCGCCTAAAACTATCCATAGCTAGTGTCTCACACCTTCGCGCTAAAGCATCAGAACCCCTCCTCATCATGTGCCCAAACCAACATAACCTCTCTTCTCGTATCTTATCCTCCACCAAAGCAACTCCCATCTTCTCCCAAATAATCTCATTTTTCACCCTATGTAGTACCACTTGCAAAGCCAAATTTTATTCTTTAGGGCCATGGGTTCAAAAATTTCTTAGACATTATTTTGGAAAATATTTAACAAAACTTTATTGTTTTAAAAAAAATAGTGGTTCAGTAGAAGTGAACCCTAGACCTCTAGTAACTGAAGGCGAAAAAAGCGAATAAGCCAACGCTAGTCTTTTTATATGTATATTGAAACCACCCTATTGTACAAAGAGTATGTGTTACTCGATTGTAGGAACTACAAAGATTCGAGGATTGAGTTGATTGCCCGAGAGTTAACTCAAGGCTACAATCACAATAGAAGAAGAAACAGAGAGATAGAGAGAGATAATTGAGAGAGAAGAAATTGGATTTATTTCATATCATGATTGTAACTGAATGATTATATGCACTAGTAATAGAAAATACAAATTGATCAACTATTCTAACTAACTAAAATGGTTACAGCTAATAGACTCAACTAACTACAATTAACTAACTAATTTTTGAAACTCGGATACTGTAGCACACTATACTTAACTAACTTTTGAATTCTAACTTATATTCTATTTATGATAACAGTACTCCCTTCTCAAGCAAGATCCTTATCCTCAAGGATCAGAAGATAGAAAACAAGCTTTCAACACATCAACAAATTCCCAGGTAGTTGCATCAGTAGGAAGATCAAGCCATTTTACTAACACCTGTACAACAGCCTATTACCCTTTTTGACCATTCTTCTTTGCAAAGCAGCCTCAGGATGAGGACAATTTGGATTAGCTAATTCCATAATAAGAGGACAGTGATAGTAGAAGGAACTTCATAACACCTTTTCAACAAAGATACATGCATTATGGGATGGATCTTGACAGAACTAGGCAACAAGAGTATGTAGGCCACAGGTCCAACCTTCTTGATGATCTGAATAGGGACATAATACTTAACAGCCAGCTTATGAGTAGAGTGGTTAGAGATAGTAACCTGCTTATATGGTTGAACTTTAAAATATACCTAGTCACCAACATGAAAATGTCTATTACTTCTATGTGAATCTGT
>NW_025839350.1:0-6076 GCF_002878395.1 Capsicum annuum | reverse complement strand
GTATTTAATACCAAGTTTGTAGTGAACACTGAACATAAAACTGGGTAACCCTATTACCTTGAGCTTGATTTAAGTCAGCGGAAAAGAGGTGAGGATACTTGGTACGCATGTCTTCCTCTATTTCCCAAGTAGCTCCCTCGACAGACTGATTTTTCCAAAGAACTTTAACTAGAGGGACTTCTTTATTCCTCAGTCTACGAGTCTGATAGTCTAGGATTTCAACTAGAATCTCTTCATAAGAGAGGCTATTCTGAACATCGATGCTCTGAATAGGGACTACAACTGCTGGGTCACCTATAGATTTCCTGAGCAAAGAGACATGTAAGACTAGATGAACTGAGGCTAGATCTGAAGGCAATTCAAGCTCATAAACTACCTTACCAAAGCAATTAAGAATCTTGAAGGGAACAATATATCGAGGATTGAACTTCCCTTTTTGTCGAACCTCTTCACTCCCTTTATGGGAGAGATCTTTAAATAGACATAGTCACTAATATCAAACTCGAGATCTTTTCTATGAACATCTGCATAAGACTTCTGTCGGCTCTGAGCAGCCCAGAGTCTTTCTCTGATCAACTGGACTTTCTCTAAGGCATCGAATACTAAGTCAAGCCCTATAACTGAGGCCTCACTAACTTCAAACCAACCAATTGGAGATCTACATCTCCTACCATAGAGATCTTTGAATGGAGCCATCTTAATACTGGAATGATAGCTGTTGTTGTATGTAAATTCAATAAAAGGCAAGTGGTCATCCCAACTTCCCTTAACATCACACACACACGTAACATATCTTCTAATGTCTAAATGGTCCTTTCTGCTTGACCATCTATTTGAGGATGGTAGATTGTACTGAGATGAACTTAGGTTCCAAAACCCTTTTGGAATGCTTTCCAGAAATAAGAGCTGAACTGGGTACCTCTATCAGAAATAATAGATAGCGAAACACTATACAATCTGAACAACTCCCTGATGTAGAGTTTGGCATAATCCTCAGCTGAATAAGAGGTATGGACTGGAAGGAAATGGACTGATTTGTCATTCAGTCTATAATGACCCAAACCAAATCATGTTGAAGACGAGTTCGAGGCAAACCCATCATGAATTCCATGTTTACTTCTTCCCACTTCTAAGTAGGGATATTGAACTCTTGCATGGACCCACTAGGCTTCTGATGCTCTATCTTAACTTGCTGACATGTAGAGCACTTAGCCACAAACTCTGCAATATCTCTTTTCATCCTACTCCACCAATAGATCTCCCACAAGTCACAGTACATCTTTGTGGCCCCTGGATGAATAGAGTAACGCGTATCATGCACTTCTATAAGAATTCACTGCCTTATGTCATCTGCATATGGAACATAGAGATGATGCTAACAACAAAGAACACCATCTCCCCCTTAGAAGAAAACCTCTATTTTTTTATTCTGAACAAAGTCTTTTAACTTGACAAGGCTGGGATCTCTATCTAACTTTTTTTTCACCTCGAACACTAGAGATGATTCTAAACTACTCTGAACACATATGCCACCCTCTGAAGAATCGACTAAGAGAATGCCTAGTTTGGAAAGCTGGTGGACTTCTTGAGCTAACTTATTCTTACTATCCTCAACATGAGCAACACTATCTATAGACAGTCTACTAAGAGCGTCAACCACTATATTGGCTTTGCCCGAATGATCAAGGACACTCATGTCATAATTCTTTGAGAGCTCTAACCACCTTCTCTGATGAAGATTAAGATCTTTGTTAGAAAAGACATACTGAAGGCTCTTATGATCTATTAAGACATCTACATGAACTCCGTAGAGATAATGCCTTTAATTTTTTAAGGCAAAGACTACGGCTGCTAACTTAAGATCATGAGTAGGATAATTCTTCTCATGAGGTTTAAGCTATTTGGAGACGTAGTCTATGAACATACCATGCTTCATGAGGATACAACCCAAACCTATTCTGGATGCATCACAATACACTATGAACCCATCTGAACCATTTGGAAGAGCTAGAACTGGAGCTGAGGTGAGTTGAATCTTCAACTCCTTAAAACTCTTCTCGCAAGGATATGACTACTGAAACTTGACTTTCTTCTAAGTTAATCTGGACATAGGGGATGCAATAGATGAAAATCCCCTAACAAACTATTTATAATAGCCATCCAAACCCAAGAAACTCCTGATATATAATAGAGAGATAGGGCGAGGCCAGTTTCTTACTGCTTCGATCTTTTGAGAATCTACTCTAATGCCATCACCGGAAATGATATGACCAAGGAATGATGGTCTACATGATCTCGATCACCGCAGGAATAGACCAGAATATTATCTATGAAGACTATGACAAACATGTCTAAGTATTGCTTGAACACACGGTTCATCAAGTCCTCAAAAGCGGCTGGGGCGTTGGTAAGACCAAATGACATAACTAGAAATTTGAAGTGACCATACCGAGTTTGGAAAGCTGTTTTTGGAATGTCATATTCCCTAACTCTAAGATTATGATAGCCAGATCTGAGATCTATCTTAGAGAAATAACTGGCACCCTAAAGTTGGTCAAACAAGTCATCGATTCTAAGAAGAGGATACTTGTTCTTGACCGTGACCTTATTGAGTTGACGGTAGTCTATACATATTTTGAGAGAACCATCTTTCTTGTGCATGAATAATACTGGAGCGCCCCACGGGGACACACTGGGCCTGATGAATCCCTTATCTAAGAGATACTTCAACTGTTCTTTTAGTTCTTTGAGTTCTGCTGGTGCCATTTTGTATGGCGGAATGGATATAGGCTAAGTGTCTGGAATAAGATCAATGCCGAAGTCTATTTCCCTTTCGAGAGAAATTTCTAAAAGATCTTTGGGAAAGATATATGAATATTCATTCACTACTGGGACTGATTCAAGACTGGGAGTTTTGAAATTAGTGTCCTTAACTCGAACAAGATGACAGATACATCCTTTAGATATCATTTTCCGTGGTCGAAGGTAGGAAATAAACTGACCTCTGAAAGCGGATACAATACCCTTCCACTCTAGGATGGGTTCATTCAGAAACTGAAACTAGACTATTCTTTTTCTACAGTCGACGATGGCATAGCAGAAATAAAGCCAATCCATGTCGAGAATGACATTAAAATTAGTTATCTTTGATTCAATTAAGTTTATTGAAGTGACTTTCTGAGATATCATGATCAGGCAGTTCCTATACCTGCCAAGCTATGATGGTCTTACCCACTGGTAGAAACTGAAAAGGACTCTGCTACAATTTTGGGACTGACTCTGAAATTGTCTGTTATATAAGGAGTAACAAAATACAAAGAAGCACCTGGATCTAGCAAAGCCTAAACGTGCAGATAAAAGATCTGTAACGTACTAGTAACCACATCAGGAGAATTTTCCTGATCCTGTTGGGACTGAAGAGCATGGAGACGATTTGGGTGTTGCCATCTAGTAGTACTGTAGGTGGAACTATGCTAATTTAGGCGACCGGACTGAGCTGAGGAGTGATTCTGTTGACCCTAAGAACGTGGCTGAGGACAGTCTCTTACTCTATGTCTAGAGCTTGTCACATCCAAAACAAATACCACTGCCAGCTCTGCAAATACCCTGATGATGCTTGCCATAAGTTTGGCAAAGAGAATAGGTGCAAGCACTGCTAACACTGCCTTGGGACTTAGAGCCTGGCGCTTTATCTTTGCTACCCTCTCTGAACTTAGGAACTGAAGCACTGGCTGAAGAAAGAGCAGGACCTGATGACTTAAAACAAAACTGAGAACAGTTTTCTCCTTCTGACTTAGGATTAGAAAAGTTGAAACTACCTATCTTTGCTTTCTTATTCTGCTTCTCCCTTATCTTAATCTTCTGCTCCTCTATCTGTTGAGCATGAGTCATGAGCCTGGCTAAAGTAATGTCACTATTTATCATGGCAGATCTATACTCATTAACTACACTATCATTCACCCCTGAAATAAACTTACTCATCCTTGCCCTACTATCTACAACCACATGAGGGGCATATCTGGCTAATTAAGTAAACTTAAGAGAATACTCTTTCACTGTCATATTGCCCTATCTGAGGTTGATGAATTCTAGTACCTTATCTTCTCTAAGCTCTAGGGGGAAGAATCTATCAAGAAAAACTGAAGCAAACTCCCCCCACTCAAATGACCTTGCATCGTCTACCCTCTCTGACTTCCATTGCTTGAACCAAGTATGAGCCACATCCTGCAATTGATATGGAGCTAGCTCAGCACTCCTACTAGATGTAATCCCCATTATGTCTGTAACCTTCTACACCTGATCTAGGAATTCTTGAGGGACTTCGTCTGTCTTAGATCCAAGAAAGGATGAAAGATTTATTCGAGTGAAGTTTCGAATCCTAGCTGCAGCTGAATTGACCACTGAGTTGGCTGGAACGACAGTTGGTCGTTCATTCTGAGCAGTAACTGATTGAGCAAGAGTAGTGAATACGGCCCTGAACTCCCCATGAGAAACATGTTCATCCAAGGGATCTTCTTGGACACGCTAAGTTCTTCTCTTAGGAGGCATGTTCTAAAATAAGGAGAAGAAACGGATTAGACTGAGAGATTAGATTAATATTATGCTCACTGGCACGACACGAATACTGAAAGAAGGGAAACTATTTCTAAAACATCTTATAGCCCCTACACATAAATATAACGCGCTACACACCCATGTACAAGACTCTACTTGATACGGCTTTCAGACTTCCTAGGATACTATTGACCTTAGGCTTTGATACTAAGTTTGTAACACCCCAAATCTAGTACCTAAAATTCTACACGGTGCTTATGACCTCGAAGGATCACAAGCTAACCTATGACTGATATTTGTACCTATATACTTCATAATATACTGAATAATACGGAAACATGAACTAAAAGGCCATAAGGTTCACATAACTGAAGTAAAACGTAACATCTAAATGGGGTATAAAATACCCAAAACAACAAAAATATCTATCTAAACATAATAATCTGGAAAGCCGCTAACTGGCTGAACTGTCTAAGTAAGGAGTTTGTGGAACATATCCCCAACTAACTCCAACTAATAAACCAATTAATGAGATAATAGGGAAATAACCACGTCCTCAAAGGATGAGTACTTACTACTAATTCTGACTGCTGATATCTAAAATCTATTAATGCTCTGGAGCTCGTGTCTCTAAACCTATGGTATAAGACACCATAGCACAAATGCGTCGGTACTTTGAAAGTACTGGTATGTATGTAAGGTAGGATGAATGCATGGGGTTCATATGCATAAATAATATTGGATAACTGACTAATATGAACGTGAGAATACATGCATGCATACATAGTAACTATATCTCAAATCATGATAACATGAGTATGCTGATGACTAACATGACCAATTACTGAATTCTGATAACTGATAACATAAGTGATTTAATCTGACAGTCCTAGATCTGATGAAACTAGCTGAGTTCAATATTGTATCTGAGTTGACTGTATTTGACAGTCCTAAATTATGAAGAACTATCTAAGTTTTTTTACTGAGACTGATATTGAGACTGTGGAGGTAGTCATCTAACCGACATACCCCAAAGGACGTATTATAGATAAATTGGAGTCCAATCTGTGCCCTGATTGGAAGGGTGTCAATACCGTGCCACTAGTAAGGACAATATGAGAGTGACCCTAATATAATAAGTAACTCTAGTGGGAACGGTGGGAACCCTTATATAGCAGGTTAAGCCATCCCATCTACCCTCATATAGCAGGCTATGATGTCTCAACCTATGCTGGCTATATAGTTTTAGATCGCAAAGATTTTTTCTAAGAATTACCCTAATATAATAGTGGAGTTCCCATCCTTGGGTTCACTCGGTGCTAATTTCTACTCTCATTTGAATAGACATTGAACATGATTTATTGAACTGAACATGGACTGATTTACTGACTTTCATTGATTGATGGAATACTACTGACATCAGACAACTGACTGAGTTCATGAGATCGTGGAGATTTCCTGAGTTATAAGACTGTCTGAAGTCTAAGGATCATAGCTTGACTGAGAGCATCGTGGAAACATG
>NW_025839349.1:0-1187 GCF_002878395.1 Capsicum annuum | reverse complement strand
ACATATTTGTTTGAAAGACTAAGTTTGAGAAAGTCATTGTTTTCGAAGATTTAATGAACATATATTCCAAAGAGAATTGTAATGATATTTGATTGCTTTGATGATTTGGAATCGAGATGGAAGTGAATTGAGATTTATTATGATGACTCACATGTTTCACCCGATATATTTTACTCTCTTATGATTATGATGATTTTAATTCGAGCTAAGTGAGTCATTTATATCAGCATGCATAATTTTATAAACTATATATTAAGACATTATTTTATATATGCATTGCACCCTCATATGCTCGGTACGTTTTCATTGTACTGACCCGCATATTCATACGTGGGCTACATTTTCTCAAAATGTAGGTACAAGGTATAGTGTATATCTTTAGATCCAGTCAGTTCATGGCATCCAGTCAGCAGGTGATGAGTCCTTTTGATTCAAGGGCTTCAGTTAGTTATATAGTTCGACAAGTGTTGTATTTTCTTTATTTAGTCGTATTGAGTTGGGTTGCTCGGGAGTCATGACCCGGCTACCTATAGTCAGTACTATTAGAGGCTTCATAGATAGTCAGTATAAGTTGATGTATTCCGTTTCAGTTTTGATTGTAAAAGTAGAGTTGTAATCTTGTAAATTTAGTTTTGTATCTATCATATTCAGAAAAGAGTTATTTTCCACAGATTTGTATAGATTTATACTTTTTGTTCAGTTGCTTATGAGTTATGCCAGTAGAAGGGTTAGCTTGGGGTCACTTGTGATCCTAAGCACCGTGTGAATTCTCGGGACCCGATTTTGGGGCGTTACATAGGGGTTAGGAAAGGATCACAGGCCGTTTTGATTTGTATGTCACTTTTTGGCCTAAATGATCTTCCCTGTATGAATGATATCTCTTAATCCCTATTTTGAGCCTAAATTGACCATTTCTTTCTATGATACCTATCATCTTCCCATTTAGATCATAATGAACCTGTTTTAGCCTTGGTCCTCCTTGGATACTGTGCACCTTGACTTAGGCAAATAACCTATGTTGAGGGTGGCTATCATAGGGGTGCGTGATGTGAAATGTGCATGAAGAGAGGTTGAATAAAAGAAAAAGATTTAAATGATGGATGTGGTAAAAAAAAAGACCACACTCATCCGGAATATGCATGATCAAGAATGAATGAAAAATGGAAAAAGGCTAAGAGGTGGGACAC
>NW_025839348.1:21035-28735 GCF_002878395.1 Capsicum annuum | reverse complement strand
CAAGACTTAGCCATAGGGTAGCAACTTATACTTAATTATTCTGAAAAACTATCAGGAAATGAGCCCTATGTTCTCTTCCAATAAAGAATCAAGTTCATAATAGAGGGTAATCCAGTGCTTTCTCTCACACTCATTGTCATTTGAGGAAGAATATTCTCAAGGGGTAGATATTGTAGTACACCGTACATTTCCTAGCTAGAAAAGTTTACCAAGAATGTCAGAATCTCTCTTTGAAAGATGAATCCACTTTTTTAAACGTGGTATTTTCAATATTTTTACTTTTATTCATGTGGGAAATTCTACAAGTGTTCCGTAGATACCAAATTCGCCCAAATCTGACTCCCGGGTGAAGAATTAGAGCCTTTTTTATTGAGACAGTGAGTCACCCGAGCCTTCAGTGCATCATGGATACCGCCAAAATAGAAATTGTCAAGTTCTAGTGTTGCTCCGTAGTTGTAGCTCGCACCAAAATTCCTGGTCGTAGACAAGGTGGCTACGCGATAGCTCCGCATTGGGCCACCGTCCAACTTCCCATTTGTCACTTTCCAGTGACTATGCGCGATAGTGGCAGGTCGCGCCAAGGATTAAAATCAAGGGATTTTTTTGGAAATTAAATACGTGTCCTGGGTTAAAAGGGTCGATTTCCCACCCAATAATAGACTTAAATCACAAGACTTGGCCATAGTGAAGCAACTTATACTCAATTACTCTGAAAAACTCTTAGGAAATGAGCCCTCTGTTATCTTCATATAAAGAATCCAACTCATAATTGAGGGTAATCCAGTTCTTTCCCTCTCACTCAGTGTCATTTGAGGAAGAACGTTCTCAAGGGGGAGATATTGTAGTACACCGTACTTTTCCTAGTTAGAAAAGTTTACCAAGAATGCTAGAATCTTTCTTTGAAAGATGAATCAACTTTTTTACACTTGGTATATTCAATATCTTCACTTTTATTCATGTGGGAAATTCTATATGCTTTCCGTCGATACATTATTCGCCCAAATCCGATTCTCGGGTGAAGAATTAAAGCCTTTTTATTGAGACAATGTGTCACCCGAGACTTCAGTGCGTCACAGATACAACTAAAATGGCAATTGTCAATTTCCAGTGTTGTTCCGCAATTGTAGCTCGCGCTAAAATTCCTAGTCGCAGACAAGGTGGCTACGCGATAGCTCCGCGTCGCGCCACCGTCCAACTTCCTATTTGTCACATTCTAGTGACTATGCGCGATAGTGGTGGTTACACCAAGTATAAAAAACAAAAAAAATTTCTAGAAATTAAATACTTGCCCTGGGTGAAAAGGGTCGATTTCCCACCCAATAAAAGACTTAGAGCACACGACTTGTCCATAGTGCAGCAACTTATACTCAATTACTTTAAAAACTCTCTGGAAACGATCCATCTGTTCTCCTCCAATAAAGAATCCAGTTGATAATAGAGAGTAATCATGTTCTTTCCCTCTCACTTAGTCTCATTTCAGGAAGAATATTCTTATGGGGGAGATATTGTATTGCACCGTACTTTTCCTAGCTAGAAAAGTTTACCAAGAATGTTAGAATCTTTCAATAAGATTTCCGTCGATATCCAATTCTCCCAAATCCGACTCCCGGGTGAAGAATTAGAGCCTTTTTATGAGACAGTGTGTCACCCGAGGCTTCAGTGCATCGCGGATACCGCTAAAATAGCAATTTCCAATTTCAAGTGTTGCTCCGTAGTTGTAGTTCGCGCCAAAATTCCTGGTCGCAGACAAAGTGGCTACGCGATAGCTCCGCATTGCGCCCCCGTCCAACATCTCATTTGTCACTTTCCAGTGACTATGCGTGATAGTGGCGGGTCGCACCAAGGGTTAAAGTCAAGAATTTTTTTAAGAAATTAAATACGTGTCCTGGGTTAAAAGGGTCGATTTCCCACCCAATAAAAGAATTAAATCACAAGACTTGACCATAATGAAGTAATTTATACTCAATTACTCTAAAAAACTCTCAGGAAACGATCCCTCTGTTATCTTCCAATAAACAATTCAGTTCATAATAGTGGGTAATCCAGTTCTTTCCCTCTCACTCAGTGTCATTTGAGGAAGAATGTTCTCAAGGGGGAGATATTGTAGTACATCGTACTTTTCCTAGCTAGAAAAGATTACCAAGAATGTTAGAATCTTTCTTTGAAAGATGAATCCACTTTTTTACATATTGTATTTTGAAGATTTTCTCTTTTATTCATGTGGGAAATTCAATAAGCTTTCCGTCGTTACCAAATTTGCCGAAATCCGACTTTCGGGTAAAGAGTTAGACCTTTTCTATTGAGACAGTGTGTCACTCGAACCTTTAGCGCATCGCGGATATAGCTAAAATGGCAATTGTCAATTTCTAGTGTTGATCCGGAATTATAGCTCACGCTAAAATTCCTGGTCGCAGACAAGGTGGCTACGCTATAGCTCCGCGTCGCGCCACCATCCAACTTTCCATTTGTCACTTTTTAGTGACTTTGCGCGACAGTGGCATGTCGCGCCATGGATAAAAATCAAGAAATTTTTTTAGAAATTAAATACGTATGCTGGGTTAAAAGGGTCGCTTTCCCACCCAATAAAAGACTTAAAGCACAAGACTTGGCCATAGTGCAGCAACTTATACTCAATTACTCGGAAAAACTCTCAGGAAACGATCCCTCTGTTCTCTTTAAATAAAGAATCCTGTTCATAATAGAGGGTAATCCAGTTCTTTCCCTCTCACTCAGTCTCATTTGAGGAAGAATGTTCTCAAGGGGGAGATATTGCAGTACATCGTACTTTTCCTAGCTAGAAAAGATTACCAAGAATGTTAGAATCTTTCTTTGAAAGATGAATCCACTTTTTTACTTATGTTATTTTCAAGATTTTCACTTTTATTCATGTGGGAAATTCAATAAACTTTCCGTCGTTACCAAATTCGTCCAAATCTGACTTCCCGGTAAAGAGTTAGACCTTTTAATTGAGACAGTGTGTCAGTCGAATCTTCAGCGCATCGCGGATATAGATAAAATATCAATTGTCTATTTCCTGTGTTGCTCGGTGATTGTGGCTCATTCTAAAATTCCTGGTCGTAGACGAGGTGGCTACGCCATAACTCCGCGCCGCGCCACCGTCCAACTTTCCATTTGTCACATTTAGCGACTTTGCGCGACAGTGGCGTGTCGCTCCATGGATGAAAATCAATAATTTTTTTAGAAATTAAATACGTTTCCTGGGTTAAAAGGGTATATTTCCCACCCAATGAAAGACTTAATGCACAAGACTTGGCCATAGTGCAGCAATTTATACTCAATTAATCTGAAAAACTCTCAGGAAACAATCCCTCTGTTCTCTTCCAATAAAGAATCCAGTTCATTATAGAGTGTAATCCAGTTCTTTCCCTCTCACTCAGTCTCATTTGAGGAAGAATATTCTCAAGAGGGAGATATTGTAGTACACCGTACTTTTCCTAGTTAGAAAACTTTACCAAGAATGTAAGAATCTTTCTTTGAAAGATGAATCCATTTTTTTTCATGTGGTATTTTCAATATTTTCACTTTTATTCATGTGGGAAATTCTGTAAGCTTTCTGTCGATACCAAATTCTCCCAAATCCTACTCCCGGGTGAAGAATTAGAGCCTTATTATTAAGACAGTGTGTCACCCGAGCCTTCAGTGCGTCGCGGATACAGCTAAAATAGAAATTGTCAATTTCCAGTGTTGTTCTGCAGGGTTAGCTCGCGCCAAAATTTCTGGTCGCGGACAAGGTGGCTTCGCGATAGCTCCGCGTCGCACCACCGTCCAACTTCCCATTTGTCACTTTCCAGTGACTATGCGTGATAGTGGTGGGTCGCGCCAAGGATTACAATAAAGAAATTTTTTTAGAAATTAAATACGTGTCCTGGGTTAAAAGGGTAGATTTCCCACACAATAAAAGACTTAAAGCACAAGACTTGGCCATAGTGCAGCAACTTATACTCAATTACTCTGAAAAACTCTCAGGAAATGAGCCTTCTGTTCTCTTCCAATAAACAATCCAATTCATAATAGAGGGTAATCCAGTTCTTTCCCTCTTACTCAGTCTCATATGAGGAAGAATGTTCTCAAGGGGCAGATATTGTAGTACCCCGTACTTTTCCTAGTTAGAAAAGTTTACCAAGAATGTTAGAATCTTTCTTTGAAAGAGGAAGCCACTTTTTTACACATGGCATATTCAATATTTTGACTTTTATTCATGTGGGAAGTTCTATAAGCTTTCCGTCGATACCAAATTCGCCCAAATCCGACTCCCGGGTGAAGAATTAGAGCCTTTTTATTGAGACAGTGTGTCACCCGAACCTTCAGTGCGTCGCAGATACAGCTAAAATGGCAATTGTCAATTTCCAGTATTGCTCCGCAATTGTAGCTCACACTAAAATTCCTGGTCGCAGACAAGGTGGCTACGCGATACCTCCGCATCGCGCCACCTTCCAACTTCTCATTTGTCACTTTCCAGTGACTATGCGCGATAGTGGCGGGTCGCGGCAAGGGTAAAAAACAAAAAAAATAATTAGAAACTAAATACTTCCCCTGGGATAAAAGTGTCGATTTCCCACCCAATAAAAGACTTAAAGCACATGACTTGGCCATAGTGCAGCAACTTATACTCAATTAATCTGAAAAACTCTCAGGAAATGATCCATCTATTCTATTCCAATAAAGAATCCAGTTAATAATAGAGGGTAATACAGTTCTTTCCCTCTCGCTCAGTCTCATTTGAGGAAGAATGTTCTCAAGGGGGAGATATTATAGTACACCATACTTTTCCTAGTTAGAAAAGTTTACCAAGAATGTTAGAATATTTGTTTGAAAGATGAATCCACTTTTTTACACATGGTATATTCAATACTTTCCCTTTTATTCATGTGGGAAATTCTATAAGCTCTTCGTCGATACCAAATTCACCCAAATCCGATTCCCGGGTGAGGAATTAGAGCCTTTTTATTGAGACAGTGTGTCACCCGAGCCTTCAGTGCGTCACAGATATAGCTAAAATGGCAATTGTCATTTTCCAGTGTTGTTCCGCAATTGTAGCTCGCGCTAAAATTCCTGGTCGCAGACAAGGTGGCTAAGCGATAACTCCGCGTCACGCCACCGTCCAACTTCCCATTTGTCACTTTCCATTGACTATGCACGATAGTGGCGGGTCGCACCTAGGATAAAAAACAAAAAAAATTTGTAGAAATTAAATACTTGCCCTGGGTTAAAAGGGTTGATTTCCCACCCAATAAAAGACTTAAAGCACACAACTTGTCCATAGTGCAGCAACTTATACTCAATTACTCTAAAAACTCTCAGGAAACGAGCCCTCTGTTCTCTTCTAATAAACAATCCAATTCATAATAGAGGGTAATCCAGTTCTTTCCCTCTCACTCATTCTCATTTGAGGAAGAATGTTCTCAAGGGGGAGATATTGTAGTACCCCGTACTTTTCCTAGTTAGAAAAGTTTACCAAGAATGTTAGAATCTTTCTTTGAAAGAGGAATCCACATTTTTACACATGGCATAATCAATATTTTCACTTCTATTCATGTGGGAAGTTCTACAAGCTTTCCGTCGATACCAAATTCGCCCAAATCCGACTCTCGGGTGAAGAATTAGAGCCTTTTTATTGAGACAGTGTGTCACCTGAGCCTTCAGTGCGTCGCAGATACAGCTAAAATAGCAATTGTCAATTTCCAGTGTTGCTCCGCAATTGTAACTCGCGCTAAAATTCCTGGTCGCAGACAAGGTGGCTACGCGATAGCACCGCGTCGCGCCACCGTCCAGCTTCCCATTTGTCACTTTCCAGTGACTATGCACGATAGTGGCAGGTCGCGCCAAGGTTAAAAAACAAAAACAAAATTTAGAAACTAAATACTTGCCCTGGGTTAAAAAGGTCGATTTCCAACCCAATAAAAGACTTAAAGCACATGACTTGGCGATAGTGCAGCAACTTATACTCAATTAATCTAAAAAAGTCTCAGCAATCGATCCATCTGTTCTCTTCCAATAAAGAATCCAGTTCATAATAGAGGGTAATACAATTCTTTCCCCCTCACTCAGTCTCATTTGAGGAAGAATGTTCTCAAGGGGGAGATATTGTAGTACACCGTACTTTTCCTAGTAAGAAAAGTTTACCAAGAATGTTAAAATCTTTCTTTGAAATATGAATCCACTTTTTTACACATGGTATATTCAATATTTTCTCTTTTATACAAGTAGGAAATTCTATAAGCTTTCCATCGATACAAAAGTCTCCCAAATCCGATTCCCGGGTGAAGAATTAGAGCCTTCTTATTGAGACAGTGTGTCACCCGAGCCTTCAGTGCGTCACAGATACATCTAAAATGGCAATTGTCAATTTCCAGTGTTGCTCCGCAATTGTTGCTCGCGCTAAAATTCCTGGTCGCAGACAAGGTGGCTACGCGATAGCTCCGCGTCGCGCCACCGTCCAACTTCCCATTTGTCACTTTCCAGTGACTATGCGCAATAGTGGCAGGTCGCACCAAGGATAAAAAACAAAAAAATTTCTAGAAATTAAATACTTGCCCTGGGTTAAAAGGGTCGATTTCCCACCCAATAAAAGACTTAAAGCACACTACTTGGCCATAGTGGAACAACTTATACTCAATTACTCTAAAAACACTCAGGAAACGATCCATCTGTTCTCTTCCAATAAAGAATCCAGTTCGTAATAGAGGGTAGTCATGTTCTTTCCCTCTCACTTAGTCTCATTTGAGGAAGAATATTCTCATGGGGGAGATATTTCATTGTACCGTACTTTTTGTTGCTAGAAAAGTTTACCAAGAATGTTAGAATCTTTCTTTGAAAGATGAATCCACTTTTTTACACGTGGTATTTTCAATATTTTCACTTTTATTTATCTGGGAAATTCTATAAGCTTTCCATCGACACCAAATTCGCCCAAATCCGACTCCCGGGTGAAGAATTAGAGCCTTTTTTATTGAGACAGTGAGTCACCCGAGCCTTCAGTGCGTCATGGATATAGCTAAAATGGCAATTGTCAATTTCCAGTGTTGCTCCGTAGTTGTACCTAACGCCAAAATTCCTGGTCGCAGATAAGGTGGCTACGCGATAGCTCCGCATTGCGCCACCATCCAACTTCCCATTTATCACTTTCCAGTGACTATGCGCGATAGTGGCGGGTCGCGCCAATGGATAAAAAACAAAAAAAATCTCTAGAAATTAAATACTTACCCTTGGTTAAAAGGGTCGATTTCCCACCCAATAAAAGACTTAAAACACACGACTTGGCCGTAGTTTAACAACTTATACTCAATTACTCTGAAAAAATCTCAGGAAACGATCCATCTGTTATCTTCTAATAAAGAATCCAGTTCATAATAGAGGGTCATCATGTTATATCCCTCTCACTTAGTCTCATTTGAGGAAGATATTCTCAAGGGGGAGATATTTTAGTACACCGTACTTTTCCTAGCTAGAAAAGTTTACCAAGAATATTAGAATCTTTCTTTGAAAGATGAATCCAGTTTTTTACACGTGGTATTTTATAGCTAAAATGGGAATTGTCAATTTCCAGTGTTGCTCCGCAATTATGGCTCAAGCTAAAATTCATGGTCGCAGACGAGGTGGCTAGCCATAGCTCCACGTCACGCCACCGTCCAACTTTCCATTTGTCACTTTTTAGTGACTTTGCGCGACAGTGGCATGTC
>NW_025839348.1:9426-18035 GCF_002878395.1 Capsicum annuum | reverse complement strand
ACTCCCGGGTGAAGAATTAGAGCCTTTTTATTGAGACAGTGTGTCACTCGAACCTTCAGTGCGTCGCGGATACAGCTAAAATAGCAATTGTCAATTTCCAGTGTTTCTCCGCAGTTGTAGATCGCGCTAAAATTCTTGGTCGCAGATAAGGTGGCTACGCGACAGCTCCGTCTCGCGCCATCGTCCAACTACCCATTTATCACTTTCCAGGGACTATGTGCGATTGTGGCGGGTCGTGCCAAGGATGAAAAAACAAAAAAAATCTCTAGAAATTAAATACTTGCCCTTGGTTAAAAGGGTCGATCTCCCACCCAATATAAGACTTAAAGCACACGACTTCGCCATAGTACAAAAACTTATACTCAATTACTCTGAAAAAATCTCAGGAAACGATCCATCTGTTCTCTTCCACTAAAGAATCAAGTTCATATTAGAGGGTAATCATGTTCTTTCCCTCTCCCTTGGTCTCATTTGAGGAAGATATTCTCAAGGGGGAGATATTATAGTACACCGTACTATTCCTAGCTAGAAAAGTTTACCAAGAATATTAGAATCTTTCTTTGAAAGATGAATCCACTTTTTTACACATAGTATTTTCATTATTTTCAGTTTTATTCATGTGGGAAATTCTATAAGCATTCCGTCGATACCAAATTCACCCAAATCCGACTCCCGGGTGAGGAATTAGAGCCTTTTTTACTGAGACAGTGAGTCACCCGAGCCTTCAGTGCGTCGTGGATACAGCTAAAATAGCAATTGTCAATTTCTAGTGTTGCTCCATAGTTGTAGCTCGCGCAAAAATTCCTAGTCGCAGACAAAGTGGCTACGCCGATAGCTCCGCATTGCGCCACCGTCCAACTTCCCATTTGTTACTTTCCAGTGACTATGCACGATACTGGCAGGTCACGCCAAGGATTAAAATCAAGAAATTTTTTTGGAAATTAAGTACGTGTCGTGGGTTAAAAGGGTCGATTTCCCACCCAATAAAAAACTTAAATCATAAGACTTGGCCATAGTGCCGCAACTTATACTCAATTACTCTGAAAAACTCTCAGGAAACGAGCCCTCTGTTCTCTTTATATAAAGAATCCAGTTTATAATAGAGGGTAATCCAGTTCTTTCCCTCTCACTCAGTGTCATTTGAGGAAGAATGTTCTCAAGGGGGAGATATTGTAGCAAACCGTACTTTTCCTAGTTAGAAAAGTTTACCAAAATGTTAGAATCTTTATTTGAAACATGAATCCACTTTTTTACACATGGTATATTCAATATTTTCACTTTTATTCTTATGGGAAATTCTATATGCTTTCTGTCGATACAAAATTCGCCCAAATCCGATTCTCGGGTGAAGAATTAGAGCCTTTTTATTGAGACAGTGTGTAACCCCAGCCTTCAGTGCGTCACAGATACAGCTAAAATGGCAATTGTCAATTTCTAGGGTTGTTCCGTAATTGTAGCTCGCGCTAAAATTCCTGGTCGCAGACAAGGTGGCTACGCGATAGCTCCGTGTCGCGCCACCATCCAACTTCCCATTTGTCACTTTCCAGTGACTATGCGCGATAGTGGCGGGTCGCGCCAAGGATAAAAAACAAAAAAAAATTCTAGAATTTAAATACTGGCCCTGGGTTAAAAGGGTCGATTTCCCACCCAATAAAAGACTTAAAGCACACGACCTGGCCATAGTCCAGCAACTTATACTCAATGACTCTAAAAACTCTCAGGAAATGATCCATCTATTCTCTTTCAATAAAGAATCCAGTTCATAATAGAGGGTAATCATGTTCATTCCCTCTCACTTAGTCTCATTTGAGGAGAAATATTCTCAAGGGGGAGATATTCAAGTGCACTGTACTTTTCCTAGTTAGAAAAGTTTACCAAGAATGTTAGAATCTTTCATTGAAAGATGAGTCCACTTTTTTACACGTGGTATTTTCAATATTTTCACTTCTATTTATGTGGGAAATTCTATAAGCTTTCAATCGATACCAAATTCGCCCAAATTCGACTCCCGGGTGAAGATTTAGTGCCTTTTTTATTGAGACAGTGAGTCACCCGAGCCTTCAGTGCGTTGTGGATACAACTAAAATAGCAATTGTCAATTTTGCAGTATTGCTCCATAGTTGTACCTCACACCAAAATTCCTGGTCGCAGACAAGGTGGCTACGCGATAGCTTCACGTTTCGCCACAGTCCAACTTCCCATTTGTCAATTTCCAGTGACTATGCGCGATAGTGGCGGGTCGTGCCAAGGATTAAAATCAAGATACATTTTTAGAAATTAAATACGTTTCCTGAGTTAAAAGTGTCGATTTCCCACCTAATAAAAGACTTAAATCACAAGACTTAGTCATAGTGCAGCAACTTAAACTCAATTACTCTGAAAAACTCTCATGAAACGAGCCCTCTGTTCTCTTCCTATAAAGAATCCAGTTCATAATAGAGTGTAATCCAGTTCTTTCCCTCTCACTTAGTCTCATTTGGGGAGGAATGTTCTCAAGGGGGAGATATTGTAGTACACCGTACATTTCCTAGCAAGAAAAGTATACAAAGAATGCTAGAATCTATCCTAAAAATATGAATCCACTTTTTTACATGCGGTATTTTCAAGATCTTCACTTTTATTCATGTGGAAAATTCTACAAGCTTTCCGTCGATACCAAATTCGCCCAAATCCTATTCCCGGGTGAAGAATTAGAGCCTTTTTATTGAGACAGTGTGTCACCCGAGCCTTCAGTGCGTCGCAGATATAACTAAAATGGCAACTGAAAATTTCTAGTGTTGCTCTATGATAGTGGCGCGTTTTGCAAAATTTCCAGGTCGTAGACAAGGTGGCTATGCGATAGGTCCGTGTCACGCCACCGTGCAACTTCCCATTTGTCATTTTTAGTGACTATGTGGGATAGTGGCGCGTCGCGCCAAGGATAGAAATTGGAAAATTTTGTCAGAAATTAAATACATGTCCTAGGTTAAAAGGGGTCCATTTCCCACCGAATATAAGCCTTAAAGCACGAGACTTGTCCAGAATTCAGCAACTTATACACAATTACTCTAAAAAACATTCAGGAAACGAGCCCACTATTCTCTTCCGTTAAAGAATCCAGTTCATAATAGAGGGTGATCCAGTTCTTTCCCTCTCACTCAGTCTCATTCGAGGAAGAATGTGCTCAAGGGGGAGATATTGTAGTACACCGTACATTTCCGAGCTAGAAAAGTATACCAAGAATGCTAGAATCTATCCTTGAAATATGAATCCACTTTTTTACACATGGTATTTTCAAGATTTTCACTTTTTTCATGTGGGCAATTCAAAAAGGTTTCTGTCGATACCAAATTCGCCCAAATCCGAGTTCCAGGTGAAGATTTAGAACCTTTTTATTGAGATAGTATGTCACTCGAGCCTTTAGTGCGTCGTGTATATAGCTCAAATGGGTATTGTCAATTTCCAGTGTTGCTCCGGGATAGTGGCACGTCGTTTAAAATTTCCAGGTCGCAGACAAGGTGGCTATGCGATAGCTCCGCGTTGCGCCAACGTTCAACTTCCCATTTGTCACTTTCCAGTGACTATGCAGGATTGTGGCGCGTCGTGCCAAGGATAGAAATTGGGAAATTTTCTAAGAAATTAAATATGTGTCCTACATTAAAGGGTAGATTTCCCACCCAATATAAGATTTAAAGCATGAGACTTGTCCAGAATTCAGCAACTTATACTCAGTTACTCTAAAAAACTCTCAGGAAACGAGCCCTCTGTTCTCTTCCGTTAAAGAATCCCGTTCATAATAGAGGGCAATCCAGTTCTTTCCCTCTCACTCAGTCTCATTCGAGGAAGAATGTTCTCAAGGGGGAGATATTGTAGTACACCATACATTTCCTAGCTAGAAAAGTATACAAAGAATGCTAGAATCTATCCTTAAAAGATGAATCCACTTTTTTACACGCGGCATTTTCAAGATCTTTACTTTTTTATGTGGGAAATTCAATAAGCTTACCGTCGATACCAAATTCGCTCAAATCCGACTTCCCGGTGAAGAGTTAGACCCTTTCTATTGAGACAGTGTGTCGCTCGAGCATTTAGCGCATCGCGGATATAGCTAAAATGGCAATTGTAAATTTCCAGTGTTGCTCTGTGATAGTAACGCGTTGTGCAAAATTTCCTGGTCGCAGATAAGGTGGCTACGTGATAGGTCTGCGTCACGCCACCGTGAAACTTCCTATTTGTCACTTTTCAGTGACTATGCGGGATAGTGGAGCATCGCGCCAAGGATAGAAATTGGGAAATTTTCTCAGAAATTTAATACATATCCTAGGTTGAAAGGGGTCCATTTCCCATCCAATATAAGCCTTAAAGCACGAGACTTGTCCAGAATTCAACAACTTATACTCAATTACTCTAAAAAACATTCAGGAAATGAGCCCCCTATTCTCTTCCGTTAAAGAATCTAGTTCATAAGAGAGGGTAATCCAGTTCTTTCCCTCTCACTCAGTCTCATTCAAGGAAGAATGTGCTCAAGGGGGAGATATTGTAGTACACCGTACATTTCCTAGCTTGAAAAGTATACCAAGAATGCTAGAACCTATCCTTGAAATATGAATCCACTTTTTTACACATGGTATTTCCCAGATTTTCACTATTTTCATGTGGGAAAATTCAAAAAGGTTTCTGTCGATACTGAATTTGCCCAAATCCGAGTTTCGGGTGAAGAGTTAGAACCTTTTTGTTGAGATAGTATGTCACTCGAGCATTTAGTGCGTCGTGTATATAGCTCAAATGGCAATTGTCAATTTCAAGTGTTGCTCCGGGATAGTGGTACGTCGTTTAAAATTTCCAGGTCGCAGACAAGGTGGCTACGCGATAGCTCCGCGTTGCGCCACCGTTCAACATCCGATTTGTCACTTTCCAGTGACTATGCAGGATAGTGGCGCGTCGTGCCAAGGATAGAAATTGGGAAATTTTCTCAGAAATTAAATACGTGTCCTACATTAAAAGGGTAGATTTCCCACCCAATATAAGATTTAAAGCATGAGACTTGTCCAGAATTCAGCAACTTATACTCAATTACTCTTAAAAACTCTCAGGAAACGAGCCCTCTGTTCTCTTTCGTTAAAGAATCCAGTTCATAATAGAGGGCAATCCAGTTCTTTCCCTCTCACTCAGTCTCATTCGAGGAAGAATGTTCTCAAGGGGGAGATATTGTAGTACACCGTACATTTCCTAGCTAGAAAAGTATACAAAGAATGCTAGAATCTAACCTTAAAAGATGAATCCACTTTTTTACACGCGGTATTTTCAAGATCTTTACTTTTTTATGTGGGAAATTCAATAAGCTTACCGTCGATACCAAATTCGCTCAAATTCGACTTCCCGGTGAACTGTTATACCCTTTCTATTGAGACAGTGTGTCGCTCGAGCATCTATCGCGTTGCGGATATAGCTAAAATGGCAATTGTCAATTTCCAGTGTTGCTCTGTGATAGTAACACATTGTGCAAAATTTCCTGGTCGCAGACAAGGTAGCTACGCGATAGGTCCGCGTCACGCCACCGTGAAACTTCCCATTTGTCACTTTTCAGTGACTATGCGGGATAGTGGTGCATCGCGCCAAGGATAGAAATTGGGAAATTTTCTCAGAAATTAAATACATGTCCTAGGTTAAAAGAGGTCCATTTCCCACCCAATATAAGCCTTAAAGCACGAGACTTGTCCAGAATTCAGCAACTTATACTCAATTACTCTAAAAAAAATTCAGGAAACGAGCCCCCTATTCTCTTCCATTAAAGAATCTAGTTCATAAGAGAGGGTAATCTAGTTCTTTCCCTCTCACTCAGTCTCATTCGAGGAAGAATGTGCTCAAGGGGGAGATATTGTAGTACACCGTGCATTTCCTAGCTAAAAAAGTATACCAAGAATGCTAGAACCTATCCTTGAAATATGAATCCACTTTTTTACACATGGTATTTTCAAGATTTTAACTTTTTTCATGTGGGAAATTCAATAAGCTTTCCGTCGATACCAAATTCGCCCAATCCTTGTTCCGGGTGAAGAATTAGAACATTTTTGTTGAGATAGTATGTCACTCGAGCCTTTAGTGCGTCGTGTATATAGCTCAAATGGAAATTGTCAATTTCCAGTGTTGCTACGGGATAGTGGCACGTCTTTTAAAATTTCCAAGTCGCAGACAAGGTGGCTACGCGATAGCTCCGCGTTGCGCCACCATTCAACTTCCCATTTGTCACTTTCCAGTGACTATGTAGGATAGTGGCGCGTTGTGCCAAGGATAGAAATTGGCAAATTTTCTCAGAAATTAAATACGTGTCCTACATTAAAAGGGTCGATTTCCCACTAAATATAAGATTTAAAGCACAAGACTTGTCCAGAATTCAGCAATTTGTACTCAATTACGCTAAAAAAACACCCAGGAAACGAGCCCTCTGTTCTCTTCTGTTAAAGAATCCAGTATATAGTAGAGGGTAATCCAATTCTTTCCCTCTCACTCAGTCTCATTCGAGGAAGAATGTTCTCAAGGGGGAGATATTGTAGTACACCGTACATTTCCTAGCTATAAAAGTAAACCAAGAATGCTAGAAGCTATCCTTGAAAGATGAATCCACTTTTTTACACGCGGTATTTTCAATATTTTCACTTTTTTCATGTGGGAAATTCAATAAGCTTTCCATCGATGCCAAATTCGCCCAAATCCGACTTCCGAATGAAGAGTTAGTCCCTTTCTATTGAGACAATGTGTCGCTCGAGCCTTTAGCGCATCGCGGATATAGCTAAAATGGCAATTTTCAATTTCCAGTGTTGCTCCGTGATAGTGGCGCGTTATGTAAAATTTCCTGGTGGTAGAAAAGATGGCTACGCGATAGCTCCGCGTCGCGCCACCGTGCAGCTTCCATTTGTCACTTTTTAGTGACTATGCGGGATAGTGGCACGTCGCGCCATGGATAGAAATTGGGAAATTTTCTCTGAAATTAAATACATGTCCTAGGTTAAAAGGGGTCCATTTCCCACCCAATATAAGCCTTAAAGCACGAGACTTGTCCAGAATTCAGCAGCTTATACTCAATTACTCTAAAAAATTTTCAGGAAACGAGCCCACTATTCTCTTCCGTTAAAGAATCCAGTTCATAATAGAGGGTAATCCAGTTCTTTCCCTCTCACTCAGTCTCATTCGAGGAAGAATGTTCTCAAGGGGGAGATATTGTAGTACACCGTACATTTCCTAGCTAGAAAAGTATACCAAGAATGCTAGAATCTATCCTTGAAATATGAATCTACTTTTTTACACATGGTATTTTCAGTATTTTCACTTTTTTCATGTGGTAAATTCAATAAGCTTTCCGTCGATACCAAATTCACCCAAATCCAAGTTCCGGGTGAAGAGTTAGAACCATTTTATTGAGATAGTATGTCACTCAAGCCTTTAGTGCATCGTGTATATAGCTCAAATGGTAATTGTCAATTTCCAGTGTTGCTCCGGGATAGTGGCAAGTCGTTTAAAATTTCCAGGTCGCAGACAAGGTGGCTACGCGATAGCTCCGCGTCGCGCCACCGTTCAACTTCCCATTTGTCACTTTCCAGTGACTATGCGAGATTGTGGCGCGTCTTGCCAACGGTAGAATTTGGCAAATTTTCTTATAAATTAAATACGTGTCCTACATTAAAAGGGTCGCTTTCCCACCCAATATAAGATTTAACGCACGAGACTTGTCCAGAATTCAGCAACTTATACTCAATTACTCTAAAAAACTCTCAGGAAACAAGCCCTCTATTCTCTTTCGTTAAAGAATCCAGTTCATAATTGGGGGTAATTCTTTCGAGGAAGAATTTTCTCAAGGGGGAGATACAGTAGTACACCATACTTTTCCTAGCTAGAAAAGTTTACTAAGAATATTAGAATCTATCTTTGAAAGATGAATCCACTTTTTTACACATGGTATTTTCAAGATTTTCACTATTTTTCATGTGGAAAATTCAATAAGCTTTCTGTTGATTCCAAATTCGCCCTAATCCGACTTTCGGGTGAAGAGTTAGACCCTTTTTGTTGAGACAGTGCGTCACTCAAACCTTTAGCGCGCCGTGGATATAGCTCAAATTGCAATTGTCAATTTCCAGTGTTGATCAGTGATAGTGGCGCGTCGTGCAAATTTCCTGGTTGCAGACAAGGTGGCTACGCAATAGCTCCATTTCGCGCTACTGTGCTACTTCCCATTTGTCAATTTTTAGTGACTATGCGGGATAGTGGCGCGACACGCCAACGATAGAAATTGGGAAATTTTCTCATAAATTAAATACGTGTCCTAGGTTTAAAGGGGTCCATTTCCCACCCAATATAAGCCTTAAAGCACGAGACTTGTCTAGAATTCAGTAACTTATACTCAATTACTCCAAAAAACACTCAGGAAATGAGCCCTCTGTTCCCTTCCGTTAATGAATCCAGTTCATAATAGAGGGTAATCCAATTCTTTCCCTTTCACTTAGTCTCATTCGAGGAAGAATGTTCTCAATGGGGAGATATTGTAGTACACCGTACATTTCCTAGCTAGAAATGTATACCAAGAATGCAAGAATCTATACTTGAAAGATGAATCCACTTTTTTACACGCGGTATTT
>NW_025839348.1:0-6426 GCF_002878395.1 Capsicum annuum | reverse complement strand
GATAGAGGCGCGTCGTACAAAGTTTCTTGGTCACAGACAAGGTGGCTACGCAATAGCTCCACATCGCGCCATCGTGCAACCTCACATTTGTCAAGTTTTAGTGACTATGCGGGATAGTGGCGCGTCGCGCCAAGGATAGATATAGGGAAATTTTCTCAGAAATTAAATACGTGTCCTAGGTTCAAAGGGATCCATTTGCCACCCACTATAAGCCTTAAAGGACGAGACTTGTCCAGAATTCAGCAAGTTATACTCAATTACTCTTAATAAGTCTCAGAAGACGAGCCCTCTCTTCTCTTTCGTTAAAAAATTCAGTTCATAATAGAGGGTAATCTAGTTCTTTCCCTCTCACTCTGTCTCATTCGAGGAAGAATGTTCTCAAGGGGGAGATATTGTAGTACACCGTACATTTCCTAGCTGGAAAAGTATACCAAGAATGCTAGAATCTATCCTTGAAGGATGAATCCACTTTTTTACATGCGGCATTTTCAATATTTTCACATTTTTTATGTGGGAAATTCAATAAGCTTTACGTCGATACCCAATTCGCCCAAATACGACTTCGGGAGAAGAGTTAGACCCTTTTTATTGAGATAGTATGTCTCTCTAGCCTTTAGCTCCTCGCGTATATAGGTCAAATGGCAATTGTCAATTTCCAGTGTTTCTCCATGATAGGTGCACATCGTGTAAAATTTTCTGGTCGCAGACAAGGTGGCTAAGCGATAGCTCCGCATCGCGTCACCATGCAACTTCCCATTTGTCACTTTCCAGTGACTATGCGAGATAGTGGCGCGTCTCACCAAGGATAGAAATTGGGAAATTTTCTCAAAAATTAGATACGTGTCCTAGGTTAAAAGGGTCGATTTCCCACACAATATAAGCCTTAAAGCACGAGACTTGTCCAGAATTCAGCAACTTATACTCAATTTCTCTAAAAACCTCACATGAAACGAGCCCTCTGCTTTCTTCCGTTAAAGAATCCAGTTCATTATAGAGGGTAATCCAGTTCTTTCCCTCTCACTCAGTCTCATTCGAGGAAGAATGTTCTCAAGGGTGAGATATTATAGTACACCGTAATTTTCCAAGCTAGAAAAGTTTACTAAGAGTGTTAGAATCTATCCTTGAAAGATGAATCCACTTTTTCACACGCGGTATGTTTAAGTGTTTCACTGTTTTTCATGTGGGAAATTCAATATGCTTTCCGTGGATACAAAATTCACCCAAATCCGACTTCCGGGTGAAGAATTAGACCCTTTTTACTGAGATAGTGTGTTGCTCGAGCCTTTAGCGCGTCTCGGATATTGCTAAAATGGCAATTGTTAATTTCCAGTGTTGCTCTGTGATAGTGGTGCATCGTGGAAAATTTCCTGGTCGCTGACAAGGTGGCTTCGCGATAGCTCAGCATTGCACCACCGTGCAACTTCCCTTTTGTCACTTTTCAGTGACTATGCGGGATAGTGGCACGTGGCACCAACGATAGAAATTGGGAAATTTTCTCACAAATTAAATACGTGTCCTAGGTTAAAAGAGGTCCATTTCCCACCCAATATAAGCCTTAAAGCACGAGACTTGTCAAGAATTCAACAACTTATACTCAACTACTCTAAAGTACTCGAAGGAAACATGCCCTTTGTTCTCTTTCGTTAAAGAATCTAGTTCATAATAGAGGGTAATCCAGTTCTTTCCCTCTCACTCAGTCTTATTCGAGGAAGAATGTACTCAAGGGGGAGATATTATAGTACACCGTACATTTCCTAGCTAGAAAAGTATACAAAGAATGCTAGAATCTTTCCTTGAAAGATGAAATCACTTTTTTACACGCGGTATGTTCTTGATTTTCACTGTTTTTCATGTGGGAAATTCAGTAAGCATTCCGTCAATACCAAATTTGTCCAAATCCGACTTTCGGGTGAAGAGTTAGACCCTTTCTATTGAGATAGTGTGTCGTTTGAGCCTTTAGCACGTCACGGATATAGCTAAAATGGCAATTGTCAATTTCCAGTGTTGCTCCGTGATAGTGGCACATCGTGTGAAATTTCTTGGTCGCAAACAAGGTGGCTACGCAATAGCGCCGCCTCGCGCCACCGTGCAACTTCCCATTTGTCACTTTTCAGTGACTATGCAGGATAGTGGCACGTCGTGCCAAGGATAGAAATTGGGAAATTTTCTCAAAAATTAAATACGTGTCCTAGGTTAAAGGGGATCCATTTCCCACCCAATATAAGCCTTAAAGCATGAGACTTGTCTAGCATTCAGCAACATATACTCAATTACTCTAAAAAACTCTCAGCAAACGAGCCCTCTGTTCTATTCCATTAAAGAATCCTGTTCATAATAGAGGTTAATCCAGTTCTTTCCCTCTCACTCAGTCTCATTCGATGAAGAATGTTCTCAAGGGGGAGATATTGTAGTACACTGTACATTTCCTAGTTAGAAAAGTACACCAAGTATTCTAGAATCTATCCTTGAAATATGAATCCACTTTTTTATGCGCGGTATTTTCAAGATTTGAACTTTTTTCATGTGGGAAATTCAATAAGCTTTCCATCAATACCAAATTCGCCCAAATCCGACTTCCGGGTGAAGAGTTAGACCCTTTTTATTGAGATAGTATGTCACTTGAGCCTTTTGCGCATCGCGTAGATAGCTCAAATGGCAATTGTCAATTTCCAGTGTTGCTCAGTGATAGTGGCACATCATGTGAAATTTCTTGGTCGCAGACAAGGTGGCTACGCAATAGCTCCGCATCGCGCCACCGTGCAACTTCCCATTTGTCACTTTTCAGTGACTATGCAGGATAGTGGCACGTCGTGCCAAGGATAGAAATTGGGAAATTTTCTCAGAAATTAAATACGTGTCCTAGGTTAAAAGGGTCGATTTCCCACACAATATAAGACTTAAAGCGCGTGACTTGTCCAGAATTCAGCTACTTATACTCAATTACTCTAAAAAACTCTCAGCAAACGAGCCCTCTGTTCTATTCCATTAAAGAATCCTGTTCATAATAGAGGTTAATCCAGTTCTTTCCCTCTCACTCAGTCTCATTCGATGAAGAATGTTCTCAAGGGGGAGATATTGTAGTACACCATACATTTCTTAGTTAGAAAAGTGTACCAAGAATGCTAGTATCTATCCTTGAAATTTGAATCTACTTTTTGAAATGCGGTATTTTCAATATTTTCACTTTTTTCATGTGGGGAATTCAATAAGCTTTCCGTCGATACCAAATTCGCCCAAATCTGACTTCTGTGTGAAGAGTTAGACCCTTTTTATTGAGATAGTATGTCACTCGAGCCTTTAGCGCGTCGCGTATATAGCTCAAATGGCAATTGTCAATTTCCAGTGTTGCTCCATGATAGTGGCATGTCATTTAAAATTTCTTGGTCGCAGAAATGGTGGCTACGCAATAGCTCCGCATCGTGCCACCATTCAACTTCCCATTTGTCACTTTCCAATGACGATGCTGGATAGTGGCGAGTTGCACCAAGGATAGAAATTGGGAACTTTTCTCAGAAATTAAATACGTGTCCTACATTAAAAGGAACAATTTCCCACCCAATATAAGATTTAAAGCACGAGACTTGTCCATAATTCAGAAACTTATACTCAATTACTCTAAAAAATTCTCAGGAAACGAGCCTTCTGTTCTCTTCCGATAAAGAATCCAGTTCATAATAGAGGGTAATCCAATTCTTTCTCTTTCACATAGTCTCATTCAAGGAAGAATGTTCTCAAGGGGGAGATATTGTAGTACACCGTACATTTCCTAGCTACAAAAGTATACCAAGAATGCTAGAATCTGTCCTTGAAAGATGTATCCAATTTTTTACACGCGGTATTTTCAAGATTTTCACTTTTTTCATCTGGGAAATTCAATAAGCTTTCCGATACCAAATTCGCCCAAATCCAACTTCCGGGTGAAGAGTTAGACCCTTTCTATTGAGACAGTGCGTCGCTTGAGCCTTTGGCGTGTCGCGGATATAGCTAAAATGGCAATTTTCAATTTCCAGTGTTGCTCCATCATAGTGGCGCGTCGTGCAAAATATCCTGGTCGCAGACAAGGTGGCTACGCGATAGCTCCTCATCACACCACCGTGCAACTTCCCTTTTGGTCACTTTTCAGTGACTATGCAGGATAGTTGCGCGTCGTGCCAAGGATAGAAATTGGGAAATTTTCTCACAAATTAAATATGTGTCCTACGTTAAAAGGGGTCCATTTTCCACCCTATATATGCCTTAAAGCACGAGACTTGTCCAGAATTTAGAACCTTATACTCAATTACTCTAAAAAACTCTCAGGAAACGAGCCCTCTGTTCTCTTCAGTTAAAGAATCCAGTTCATAATAGAGGGTAATTCAGTTCTTTCCCTCTCACTCAGTCTTATTGGAGGAATAATGTTCTCAAGGGGGAGATATTGTAGTACGCCATACATTTCTTAGCTAGAAAAGTGTACCAAGAATGCTAGAATCTATCCTTGAAATATGAATCTACTTTTTTAGACGCGGTATTTTAAATATCTTCACTTTTTTCATGTGGGAAATTCAATAAGCTTTCCGTCGATACCAAATTCGCCCAAACATGACTTCCAAGTGAAGAGTTAGACCCTTTTTATGGTGATAGTATGTCACTCGAGCCTTTTGCGCATCGCGTATGTAGCTCAAATGGCAATTGTCAATTTCCAGTATTGCTCCATGATAGTGGTACGTCGTTTAAAATTTCTTGGTCGCAGAAAAGGTGGCTACGCGATAGCTCCGCAGCGTGACACTATTCAACTTCCAATTTGTCACTTTCCAATGACGATGCGGGATAGTGGCGAGTTGCGCCAAGGATAGAAATTGGGAACTTTTCTTAGAAATTAAATACGTGTCCTACGTTAAAAGGATCGATTTCCCACCCAATATAAGATTTAAAGCACGAGACTTGTCCATAATTCAGAAACTTATACTCAATTACTCTAAAAAACTTTTAGGAAACGAGCCCTCTGTTCTCTTCTGATAAAGAATCCAGTTCATAATAGAGGGTAATCCAATTCTTTCCCTCTCACTTAGTCTCATTTGAGGAAGAATGTTCTTAAGGGGGAGATATTGTAGTACACCGTACATTTCCTAACTAGAAAAGTATACCAAGAATGCTAGAATCTGTCCTTGAAAGATGAATCCACTTTTTTACACACGATATTTTCAAAATTTTCACTTTTTTCATCTGGAAAATTCAATAAGCTTTTCGATACCAAATTCACCCAAATCCAACTTCCAGGTGAAGAGTTCGACCCTTTCTATTGAGACAGTGTGTCGCTTGAGCCTTTGGCATGTCGCGGATAGAGCTAAAATGGAAATTTTAAATTTCCTGTGTTGCTCCGTTATAGTGGCGCGTTTTGCAAAGTGTCCTGGCCGCAGACAAGATGGCTACGCAATAGGTCCGCGTTATGCCACCGTGCAACTTCCCATTTATCACTTTTTAGTGACTATACGGGATAGTGGCGCGTCGCGCCAAGGATAGTAATTGGGAAATTTTTTTAGAAATTAAATACGTGTCCTAGGTTAGAAGAGGTCCATTTCCCACCCAATATAAGCCATAAAGCACGAGACTTGTCTAGAATTCAGCAACTTATACTCAATTACTCTAAAAAATTCTCAGAGAACGATCCCTCTGTTCTCTTCTGTCAAAGAATCCAGTTCATAATAGAGGGTAATCCAGTTCTTTGCCTCTAACTCAGTCTCATTCGAGGAAGAATGTACTCAAGGGGGAGATATTGTAGTACAACATACATTTCCTAGCTAGAAAAATATACCAAGAATGCTAGAATCTATCCTTGAAAGATGAATCCACTTTTTTACACGCGGTATTTTCAAGATTTTCACTGTTTTTTATGTGGGAAATTCAATAACCTTTCCTTCAATAACAAATTCGCCCAAATCCAACTTCCGGGTGAAGGGTCAGACCCTTTTTATTGAGACAGTGTGTCGCTCGAGCCTTTAACGCTTCGCGGATATAGCTAATATGGCAATTTTCAATTTCCAGTGTTGCTCCATGATAGTGGCATGTCCTGCAAAATTTCCTGGTGGCAGACAAGGTGGCTACGCGATAGCTCCTCATCGCACCACAGGATATAGCAATACCCTGTACTTTTCCTATCTCAAAAAGTTTTCCAAGAATGTTAGAATCTTTCTTTGAAACATGAATCCTCTTTTGTACATATGGTATTTTAAAGATTTTCACTTTTTTTTCAGATGTTAAATTTAATAATTTTTCCATCAATACCAAATTTACCCAAATTCGACACCCGGGTGAAGAGTTAGAGCCTTTTTAGTGAGACAGTGTCACCCGAGCCTTCAGTGCATCGCAGAGATAGCTTAAATGTCAATTGTCAATTTCCAGTGTTTCTCTGCGATAGTGGTGTGTTGTACCAAACTTTCAGGTCACTAA
>NW_025839347.1:0-1497 GCF_002878395.1 Capsicum annuum | reverse complement strand
TGGAAAGTTGTTGGAAAGTGGTTGAGATGTGATTGACTATTTGATGAGTGATGGGAAGTCTTTCAAGACTAACAAAGCTTCACCCCTTTTCTCTTCACCTTTTATAGATCTAATGGTCACTTTATATTAAAAAGCTATGAAGGTTGTGAAGAACTTCAAGAACAACGTCAACAATCACCAAGAACAACCAACAACAATCTCCAAAAATACCACAATTTTCACTCGGCCAACTTCTAATTTTCACAATACAATATCTTCAACACTTGGCCAAGACAACTACAATTTCAACAAAATGGTTCTTATGCCACCAATGAACAATAATATCACGTGGATAAGCTTATAACAACACAAGACGAAGACTACAAGAACAAAACAGTCTACTATAATAATATTTCAACAACAATTCGGCCAAGCCTTATGTTCGCGAACACAACACCAACAATGTAAGCTCAAACTTAGATTTAGACTCAAGAGTGTTATAGATGAAGAAAAATAAAACTAGAAACAACAAAACAAGTAAAAATCTAGGCCAAGACACAACAATAACACAATTTCGGCCAAGAACACAAAATGGACAGATTTGCTTCTTTTTTTCTGGAATTTTCAGATTTCAATTTTTATTCAAGTGAGCTAGCCCAAGATTTGATCTTGTAGGAACAATATCAAGCCATGCTTTGATACCAAATGATACGGGAAAAATAACAGAAACACAAAACAACTCCAAAACAGTCCACTAATCTTAAGGATTTGAGGACTAAGATGGAGAACACTCTCGGATTCACTACAACAACAACAATATGAGAAAACAACGGTGCATTTGACACCAAAAATAGAAGCAACACAATGATAAAAATATGAACACAACGAGAACAAATTTTGGATTCAAGAAGGACACAAAACAGTACACTATGAATCTACAAAGTGCAATAAGATAAAGATAGATAGATAGACCAAATGAGGGAATAATATTAACAACCCAAGACTTGTTACACTCTTGGACCTTTAATACTACACACAACACAAACCTATCTCTTAAGTTGGTACAAGAGTGACCTCGATCTCCCAAGCATCCAATATTTCCAAGCTTGAATCCAACACGAGTGATTCCACACTCAAGTTGATTTCCCTAGTTACTAGTTTTAGATTTGTGGTCTTCTCTCCTTAGAGAGGAAATGTTTCTAAGTGTTATAAAATATTCATATTCATTAAAAACTAAGACAAAAATGACCTACAATGTTCTATTTATACTAGGTTACAACTAGAATACAAAATGACCAAAAGACCCTTTAATGAAAAGCCTCAAAATATCGCCCATGGAGTGTAGTGTAGGTTCATTTTTGGTGTGTGTTTTAGACCCACTTTTGCATTTTTCTTGCACACTCCAAGCCTCGGGTTCATTACACTTGCACACGTCCATCCTCATGGTCGTACTTGTATCATCACAACCAAACTCTGGTTCATATCGTGATAAGCTTGGTATCAAAGCATAGTTTAGAG
>NW_025839346.1:0-1435 GCF_002878395.1 Capsicum annuum | reverse complement strand
CAATTAGTTTATAATTCTTATAATGAGGATGTTAATTTAATGCTAGACGAAGATGGTTGGACTGAAGTAGAAGAACTTTGTAAATTTTTGAAAACTTTTTATAAAGCTACAAACACAGTATCTGCTCAATATACTCCAACTATTTCTTCTGTTTTAGTAACTATTACTGCTATTTCTAAAGTACTTGCTGAATATAAAAAAATATGTCCTAACAAAAAGGCAATTGAAGCTATGATTGAAAAATTTTAAAAATATTATTTTTCTATTCCACAAATTCTTTTAACAACTAATTTATTGAACCCATTTTATAAAGAACATGGTACAGTGATGTTGGTTAGAAAATTATACAACAATTTAGAAATTGGACGTCATGAAAAACCATCAGTTGAAACTTGTTATGCTAGCATAGTATCTACAGTTAGGAGTTTATATAACTTGTATCAAGTTATGGAACAAAAGATTGGGCCGATCGAATCTCCTACTTCTAGACGTAGATATGATGATTTAGATGACGAGATGGGCGAAGAACTTGGTCTTCAATGTTGTAAGAGTAATGATTTTGATTCGTATCTTTCGCAGGATTGGGAAAATATTAGAGATGAAACTGGAAAACAACAACTTTTATCATGGTGGGCGACCCGTATCAGACAATTTCCAAAACTTTCAAGGATGGTTCGAGATTTGCTATCAACTCAAGCTTCTTCAATTGCTTCGGAGCAAGCTTTCAGCGCAAGAAGATTTATAATAGGAGATCATCGGTATTCGTTAGCAAGGGATAGTTTGGAGATTTTGGTATTATTTAGAGACTGGATAAATGCCGAACGAAGAAATTTTGGGCTCCCCAAATTACCGCCCCATATTGAAGACGAAATAGATGAAATTTTTGAGAAAAATAGTGATGATGGAATGGAAGCAATGGAGGAACAAGGAAATAGACCGATTACGAAAGATTTATCCGCCGAAGAAATAGAAAAATTACACCAAAAAAATTATAGACAATTTAGATATTAATAAGATTCTACAATAGAGATCTAATTCAAACCGAACCTTTCCTAGAAGGTGGCTGCGTAGATTAGATTTTCATTTAATATCTTTGTAATAAATGTACAACGTACGAAATTTGAATAAATATAACGGCTATTCGCCTAATTTTGTTTTAAAATTTGTCTTTTGTTTGTTGTAATAATTTTGTTTGTTAGCAATTTTTTTTTACTTCTTAAACTTATTAAAAATATTATATTAACTTAAACTTATATTTTTTATGTTAAAATTTAAACTTTTTAAGATATATTAATAAATTATATAAGTTATTATATCTATAAAACTTATATATTAATGCCATTAAGTTAAGATATAGATAATTTAAATTAAAATTGTAAAACAAAAATTGTATTACTGTACACTATGTCATCTCTTCCGGTAATTCCGGTGTCGC
>NW_025839345.1:0-1048 GCF_002878395.1 Capsicum annuum | reverse complement strand
ATCGGGCTTCCCCATGCAAGCTGGGGAGCGACCTAGTGTGGGCTTTTATGGTTTTCAATGCGGTTTGGGTGATCAAACGAGCGAAACAGCGTGAACGGGTCATCTTCAGACCAAATTGGTGTGTTATAACCCACGATTTTTTAGCCAAATCTATTGAGTAGACCTAGTTTCTTCAGCGGGGTCGTTGAGGTCATTTTGCAAGTCGAATGGGCGAAATAGCGCGAACGACCCATTTTTTGCGACTTTTTGTGGGTGTTAGCCCATGATTCGAAGATGGGCCAACGGCCCGATTTCGATTTTGGGCAAAAATCATCTGGCGGCCCTTCGTGGCCCTGTAGAGTGGATCTGGTTAGTTCGGCGGAGCTATTGGGGTCATTTTGCAAGTCAAACGAAACGAATAGACCTTTTTTGCGATTTTCGGTGGATGTTAGACTACAAATTGGTGGGTGGGTATGGGCTCTGAAAATTTTTTGGGTGAAACCTTTGACGGTCCCCTGCCGGCATATTAAATGGTTCGGGTTGCTCTGGAGGGGCTAGGGTGTCACGCCCCAAATCCTATTAAGGCGGACTGGCACCCGTTGCCGGTAAGGCTCGGGAGAACCAACCTGTAGCAATATATTACCTATGAACATTATAAGTTCCTTTCATACTAAACATGCCCTTAAAAGATAAATAGGACTAGCAAACCAAAAGATATTATATGACTAGGCTGTTGGAGCCACAATGTCTACGATACGATACATGACCATACTATACTTTACGTAGTCTACAAGGCCTCTAGACAAGAAACATTATCTTATAAGGGTCGGGACAGGCCCCGCCTCATGATAAGATACTATACAATGCAAAAAGATATGATAAGACTCAAAGCCCCGAAGCAACCTGGAGCTCAGTGACTGCGGTTGATATCCTGTGCTCTTACTAGGGAGGTTTATTAGCTTCTGTACCTGCAGCATGGAATGCAGGTCCCCCAAGAGGGACGTCAGTACGAAATAATGTACTGAATATGTAAGGCAACATGTACTATATATGAGATAAAAAAACACTC
>NW_025839344.1:0-2215 GCF_002878395.1 Capsicum annuum | reverse complement strand
ATTTTGTGACAAGTCGTCACAAAATATTGGATTTTCTGACTTTCTGCTTATGGTGATGACATTTTGTGACAAGTCGCCAGGCTTGTGATAGGTCGTCACAAAATGTCGTCATGAAATTTCTAGGCTGATATGCTAGAGTAAAATGGGCCTAACTCTTTGCTCCAATAACAGATTTTGGCGAAATTGGTATCGTTCAAAAGCTAATTCAATTATCTATTGTTTGATGGGTCATGATCTTAGAAATTCATAGTATAACGAGATATATGCGCGTTTAAAGTTGACCATACAAATATCTATCTCAAGAATTCAATCGGCAAAGAATGTTTTGATTAGTCCAATAGCTAGGACACTTTTGAGGCCCTAATACTCATTAAGCTAGATCATGTACATACCAAATCACTATATTTATTTCTAAAGAGCTTGAAACAGGGTTCTACTATTAGTTGAAATTCTCGGGGTATTACATATAGGATGGACCATCACAGATATTATTGGCATTTCCCCTAGCATCTGCTCACATAAAATCCAACTTGAAAAAGATTGTATTCCAACCATAGAGCATCATCACTATATTAACCCACCAATGAAAGAGGTGGTTAAGAAGGAGATTATTAAGTGGTTGGATGCAGGAGTGGTTGATTCTATTTTTGATAGCAAATAAGTGAGCCTAGTTCAATGCGTGCCCAAAGAAAGAGGAATGACTATGGTTGCAAATGAAAGAAATGAGTTGATTCCACTTAGGCCTATGACTGGGTGGAGAGTTTGCATGGACTACCGCAAGCTAAATTTATGGAGTCTGAAAGACCACTTCCCGATGCCCTTTATGGACCAAATACTTGATCGATTGGCTGGAAGGGGTGGTATTACTTCTTGGATGGTTATTCTAGGATACAACCAAATATTTATTGTTCTTTAAGATCAGCATAAGATGATATTAACATGTCTATATGGCACCTTTACATTTTAGAGGATGTCATTTGGGCTATGCAACGCACCGGTCACTTTTCAATGTTGTATGATGTTTATCTTCTCAGATATGATGGAAGACATCTTAGAGGTATTCATGGATAATTTCTTTATGGTGGGAGATTTATTTGACATATGTTTTGTGAACCTGAGTATAGCCTTGCAATGATGTATTGAATTCAATTTGGTGCTTAACTGGGAAAAATGTCATTTTATGGTAAAGAAGGGCATCGTTCTTGGCCACAAAATCTTAGAAAAAGGGAAGGAAGTTGATTGAGCAAAAGTGGAAGTTATTTAGAAACTGCCATCTCCTATTTCAGTAAAGGAAGTGTGTAGTTTTCTTAGACATGTTGGCTTTTATCAGAGGTTTATAAAAGTCTTCTCAAAGGTTTCATGTCCACTTTGTAAACTTTTGAAGAAAGAAGTAAAGTTTTTCTTTGATGATGATTGCTTAAAGGCATTTGAATGCCTTAAAAAGAAGCTGGTTGAGGGCCGGCCCTATTGTTATTGCACCAGATTGGTTAAAACTGTTTAAGATCATGTGTGATGCAAGCGGTGTTGCCGTTGGAGTTATATTAGATAAAAGAGGAAAAACTGTTTCATCTGATATATTCTACAGTAAAGCACTGGATGGGGCATAAAAGAATTAAACTGTCACTAAGCAAGAACTTCTTGTTGTAATGTATGTTTTTGAGAAGTTCAACGCTTATCTACTTGGGACCAGAGTGGTGGTCCACACTGACTATGCAGCCTTCAGAAACTTGATGGCGAAGAAGGATGCAAAAACAAGGATGATTAGATAGGTGTTGTTTCTAAAAGAATTTGACTTTGAGGTCAAAGATCGAAAAGGTTTTGAAAACCAAGTTGTAGATCATCTGTCTAGAATGGAAGGTGAACAGGCAATTAGTGATGAAATAGAAATAAATAATGCATTTCTTGATGAGAATATCTTGGTGGTTGCTGTGGAACAATTGCCTTGGTATGCTGATTATGCAAATTATATTATGAGTGAGGTCATCCCAAAAAATCTTTCTTTCCATCAAAGAAAGAAATTCCTACATGATATGACACATTACTTTTGGGATGAGCTGTATATTTTTCAGCAATATAATATTATAAGGAGATGTGTGCTTGAAGTAGATGTATTGTTCATATTGGAAGCATGTCATGCTTCCTCAGTTGGAGGTCACCATCTATGTGATCGAACTGCTAGGAAGGTGTTGCAGAGTGGTTACTATTAGCCAACACT
>NW_025839343.1:0-4722 GCF_002878395.1 Capsicum annuum | reverse complement strand
TTCTTCCCAGGGGTCACCCGTCAGTTAGGCTTGACACCCTGGTCATTTAGGATATCAGATTAAAGGATCCACACTGGTAGTGTTAGTACCCGTGGTACGATACTGACATCCTTTCAACTGGGTTACAGGTTGGACACGAATTTTCTTAGATTGGGGCATGCCATTTAGATGATACCTCCCATAGTCTTAGTACAATATTCAATGGTTTCAGCTCAGGTTTGCATGACTAAGTGTACATACTTTCAGATATTCAATCTTATAGGTTTCAGTCTTTTAGATTTCAGATTATCTTAATGATATAATAGATATAAACTTAGTCTTGCATTCTCAAATTTTATTTGTTCATGCATTCATGCATCGATACCCCATGTATTTTAGCTATGTCCGGATCTTACATACTAGTACATTCAAAGTACTAACCGCATGCTATTCCTTGCGCTATGATGTCTTATATCATAGGTTCAGAGTTCCAATTTCCCGACTGCTCTTAGGCATCTCAATATTCACTCAATAGCATTAGTGGTAAGTCCTCATCCATCGAGAGCAAATTATCTCTTATTCAATTATTTCAGTAGTTCTTTACATTCAATCAGTCGGAGTTAGTTGGGGACTTATCCCATCAACTCCTCAGTCAATTAGAGGCTTTTAGACAATCAGACAGTCAGTTAGACAGCTGTTCAGTTATCAATCCTTTCAGTATTATCAGTTGATTTAAATTGACAGTTAGTGTTCATTACTTTATCAGACGTTTTAGACTTGTGATTTAATCTCCCATTTTAGTATTCAGATTGATATTACTTCAGCAGTTTACCTTCTGTACACGTGTATTATAACTATTTTACTTATTGTTCACAACGGGTACCAGCTCATGGTTTAGCTTGTGATCACTTGTGACCGTAAGCACCGCTATCGCCACTAAGGGTAGCCTCGAGTCATGACAAAACTTGGTATCATAGACTAAGGTTTTATAGTGTCCTAAGGTCTGTGAATGTCATGTTAAATAGAGTCTTGTACACAGGTGTGAAGCCCGTCACACTTATGGACAAGAGGCTACTGACGTTTTAAGAAAAGTTTCCCCTCTTTCAGTGATCATGTCATGTGAAAGAGCATGAGATCTATTTAAAATCACCTTCTGACTCATTCTTTATTTCGTTTACCGACTATACCTCCCAGAAAAATAATGGAAAAAGGAATGGGAACCATCCTGCACCTTCGCCTATTCAGGAAGATCTCCTGAATAAACATGTCTCTCACGCCGAATTCGGAGCTACTTTCACTACCTTAGCTCATTCAGTAGTTTCTTAGAATAATTGGTTGGCTGTTACCCCAACTTATCCCGTGGCAATTACAACTGCAGCTAGGATTCAGGAATTCACTTAAATGAATCCCCACTTGTTTTTGAGATCCAATTGTGAGGAGGATCCGTAAGAAATTTTGGATATGGTTTAGAAGGTGATACATATTATGGGGGTCACATCGAGTGAGAGTACAGATTTGACTGCATATAAGTTGCAGGATGTAGCTCACACCTGGTTTAAGTAGAGGAATGAGGACCTTGGTGTTGACACAATGCCACAACTTTCTTAGAGTTGAGGGAGGCTAAGGTATAGGCGTTCATCAATTTGAAGCACGGTAGTATGAGTGTGAAGGAATACTCACTTAAGTTCACTCAGCTGGCGAGGTATGCTCCTTCGATAATGGCTGATAATAGGTCTAAAATGAGTAAGTTTATATCTAATATGTCTAATAGTATGGTCAAGGAGTGTAGGACCATAATGTTAATTAAGGAGATAGACTTATCTAGACTTATGGTTCATGATCAGCAGATTGAGGAAGAGAAGCTTAAGGAGAAAGAGGGAGAGAATAAAAGGGCCAGGCCTGGTAGTTTTGACTTTTCTCAGCCAAGGTAGAAAGGTGGTAACCGTTCCCAGTTCCGTCAGAAATTTTCAGTCCCAGCTCCATCTTCATCCAGTGCGCCAGTGCCTAGGTTCAGGAAAGATATTCGGGATAAGGCGCCAGGCTCTAAGTCCTAGGGTAGTATGAATAGTGGTTGTACTAATTTTCTTTGCGGAAAGTGTGGCAGGCATCACCAGGGTGTGTGTAAGGCTGGTAGTGATGGTGTTTTTGATACAAGAAAGACCAAAAATACACAAAATAAACACCCAAAATAGTCCACTAATCAATAAAACCGTGGACCCTTTGGATGACCCCTCTCGGATTCAACAAACAACAATAAGAACACAATGTATTGTGGTGTTTAACACCTAAAAACAGCCAACCAACAAACTAACAATATGGATAACAAGATAGAACAACAATAAGATGAGCAAGAACAATAAGATACGAGTTCACTAGAAACAAGAGGAACAATTACAAGTTACAAACATTAACAAGATTACAATAAAAGAAACAAGGGATAGATAGATAGACTACACGAAGATATAATCTTAAGAACCCAAGAACCTATTCCACTCTTGAACCTTTAACACTACACAAAATGATTCACCTATCTTTTACATGACACGAGATTGGATTCCACCTCTCAAGCGCCAATGTTTCCAAGCTAACACAATCACTAGTGATTCCACACTAGATCTTGCCCTAGTTTCGGTTGTTAAGCCCTAACTATGGTGTTTCAAGTCTTACAAGACTTACAGTAATATCAAAAAACTAAATCTAAAAACCCTATAATGCTCCTTTTATAACTATTACAAAATATAAGTTAAAATGACCAAAAGGCCCTTCAAAGAGTGAACACTCATCTAGTGTAATTTATGGGCTTATTTGGGGTATATTTTGGGCCTCTTTTACACTTCAATTGTACATGCGAAGGATTGGGTCCAAAATTCACTCTCCTAAGTCTATATTCGTGATTATTCCCGTATCATCCTCTCCATCTTGAGAGGATTTTATCCACAAATTCACGGCTTCACCTCATTCAATTGGTCACTTCAAAGGAAACCTACTCAAAGCAATCCACAAACAAGTCACAAAAACAAGTCAAAAATAGTCCACAAAATTATGAAGAATCCTAGGGCTCAATAACAACAAGTCTCGGCCAACATCTTCATTTTGAAACTTGACTTCCTCTCCATCTTGATCCTTGTCTTCAATCTCATTTGAAACAAGTCTCCTACCATCATACAAGTATTGTAGTAATCTCCATATCCTTGATGTTCCTTTCTACCATACTCCTCTACATGGATATATCTGTTTTGGTGAAGTAGAGTTTCGGTTGAGAGAAATGATTTAGTAAGGGAGAGCTTTGGTTGTGGAGCTTAGATAGGAAGAAATTGTCTTCCAAGTCCCTCTTGTTGGACTTGATCGAATTGAGGGGGAAGAGACTCATTTAGGTCTCCGGTTTGAGGACACTTATTATCTTGGCTTATGTCTATGTCATTTAGTGGTGGTCTTGGAGGGTTGATCGTTTGAGGTAAAGCTTCGGGATTAGAAACATAAGAGTTCCTTCGACTCTCCACTCGATCCAACCTCTCAAATATAGTAGACATATTCGATCCCAATTTGTCAATACCCGCATTCGCCTTAGCTATTTCTAGGGAAATACCACCAAGGTGGGCCAAAATGGTGTCCATTATAGCAGAGGAGTTACCTACAAAACAGAAAGCACGTTAGTTGTACAAAAATATCCTCACTCTCTCTTTTATTTTTTGTCTCTCGAATCCCTCACACTCAATCTCACAAGTGTTCTAAGCTTGCTTGTACTCCAAGAGGTGTTGAGAGGTGAATCAAGTATGTACAATGACTCAAAAGAATAAAACACACAAAGGAACGTAAACACACACACACAAAAAAATATGGTTTCAAACCAACTCACAATCTAGTAATTGGTCACTAGTTTGTAAGTTAGTATGGGAATCAACAAACGAAACTAAAGACACAAAATGAAAATAAAAAATCAAAATTTGAGCTTAAAATTTATTGGGGAATAGTAATTAGTGATGTGGCAGTCCTTGATTGGCCTCAGTCAACAATTTTATTTTCCAAATTTGGAAGTCTTGATCAATTCTATAATTTGGACTTTGGTGGAAATTGTTCAATGGAGGGAAATACAAACTAGTCTTTGAAATTCAAATTTCAAGACTCAAAAGTATTTGACTAGACTTGTAACTTCTCCTTAAAACATGAACCCTTGTTTTATGGAAAAGGAGTGGAGATGTGATGTAAAGTCTTTTGGTGGTTGGGGGTCTTTCAAGACTTAACAAGTACTACACCTTGTCTTTCACCTTTTGAAGATCTAAAGTTCACTTTAATGTTAACTTCAAGAACACAACAACCACAACAAGAACATCCAACAACAATATCCAAGAACAACAACAATTCTACAACACCAAGGTCAACTACAAAACCTCCAACAAATAGCCTAGTCTCTTGGTGTTGTATTTCGATTTTAAACAGGAGAGGAAGGTTGTGAATAACTTTAAGATCAACAAAAACAACACTCCTTTCAATATCTACAACAACAACGCGAACATCCAACAACAAGTTCAACATTCAACTAAGTTATAACAACATCATCAACACACGACCACAACAATGTTCAATTAACAACTTTCAACAATTCAAGCTCAATTTTAGATCTAAACTCAAAGGGATAGTGAACAAGAAAACCAACACTTTGTAAACAACTAAACAAATAAAATACACCAAGATCTAGACACCAACAACTTGGCCAAGACAATAACAAGACACTAGTCTCGGTCA
>NW_025839342.1:0-1015 GCF_002878395.1 Capsicum annuum | reverse complement strand
TACTTTATAGTCATTTCCTAATTTGGATCATTTTGGCTCATGTAGTTCAGATACGGTCCATATACAATACTGATACAGTTCATATACAATAGTGATACAGTTTTCAATTTGGGTCATTCGGTCCTTTTAAAAATATTACAGTTTTTTTTGCTATTTTTAACTAGAAAAAAATTCTATTATAATTAAATATGATTATATAAAAATGGTATAATTGATATATAGAATATGTATCTATATAAGATATATGTATAAAAATTGTATAGTTCTATCAAATATGTAAGTGTATAAAATATAAATAAAAAATATATAGAAAGTGTATAAAAAATATATAATTATTGTATAAAATATGTAAAAAAAAAATATAATTATTGTATAAATTGTGTATCAAAACTGTATAATTTTAGTATAAAATATTTATATGTATAAGATATGTATAGAAACTGTATAGAAAGTGTGTAGAAACGGTATAGAACAAGCCAGCAAATTGAAATGGCTAGAAAGTGGAATTAAAATTCCATGGCTATTTTTGTGGAAATAGTTTAATTTGAAGTGTCGTTTCTGTCCTTTCCCCATTATTTAGCTCCACCTCCTATCCTGATCCCCATTCCCACTCTCACTCCCAAAATATTATTTTTAATTTTTTTTTAGAAAAATTTAATTTTTTTCTAGTCACACCCCCTATTTCGACCCCAACCCCACCCTTACCAACCCACCATCACACACCCCTTCCCCTCCCCCACCACTTACCCTCGCACCATTTTTTTATTTTTTAAATTTATTTTTAAAAAATTTCAAAATAAAATTCTTACCCACCACCTCCTACCAGCCCCCTCCCCCACCCACCCATCTACAAAAAATATTTTTTTAAGTTATTTTTTAAAAAAAAAAAAAAAAGAAAAATTCTAACCCCTACCCTCAACCCCCTACTCCACTATCCCACAATTAAATATTTTTTTTAAAACATATTTATAATTTTTCTTACCTCACCCCTTATCCTATTCGTTCTCATTGTTCT
>NW_025839341.1:0-4560 GCF_002878395.1 Capsicum annuum | reverse complement strand
CTTTTTCGTCTATGAATAATTCCATGTCTAAATCATATTCTAAACTATCTTTTAATTCTAGTTGTTTTATAGTTTTATTTATCCAAATCAATCTTTCTTTTAATTTTTCTCTTCCTTTTCTAAGCTGGTTTCTATAATTAATTTCTTCGTCTAGCCAACTTTGTTTCTCTCTTACTCTTTGAATATATTCTTGCATTTTTAATCTGTATAATATCCATCTGAATAATAACTATGCGAATAGTAATTTCTACCATAGAAATCCATATTTTCTAATTAATCTTCTATCCAATTAGTATTTAGTAACTCATCTTCATAATCAAATATTTTTTTCACATATTATTTTCTTTATGTCTTCTAATTCTAAGTCTTTTATGATATATAAAACTAGTATCTTAGTTTCATCAGATATATATCTTGTCATATTATCCATATTATGCTTAGGTTTCTATGAATAACTTGGATAACTTGGAATTGGATTCTAGTAATTAATTGCTTTATCATAGTATTTATTAATTGTTTGTTTTAATCTTAATAATTCCTCTATATTTTCATTAAGGAATTCTATATATTTTATATCTTTAGTTCTCATATATTCTTCTAAATTTGTTTTCATTAGTTTTTCTATTAATTGTATATTTTTCATATCAATTTTCCAGTTTTCTAAATATACATAATTTATCATGGTTGATGTGTAGGTTTGTTATGTAAGTATTTGTAAGAGTAGGTAGGTAGGTGTGGTATGTAATTTATTCTAGTCATAAAATACTTATCAAATATTTTTTCCAATATGATTTTTCCTATAGCTACAATTTCTATATCCTTAAGTATATACAAAACAAATATTTTGAATTTATCTACCATTTCATCAAATAAATAAGTATTCATTTTTCATATGATGTTTTTTCAAAATATTTCCTTCAATCATACACATAACAAAATATGATCATTTTAGATTACTATATACTAGATTATTCTTAAATAACATGTTCTTCGGTTACTATTAGCATGGTAATCTGGATACTTTTCCCTTAAACAACGCCGCTACTCTGGCTACTCCCCTATCACGGCTTTCTTTTCTCACCGATTTCACCTTTAGGATGGCATAGTTCTTAGGGATTTTTCTTCTTTTCCACTTTGCTAATAAACTTCTTAACATGCTATTCTTTGAATAATTCTACTACAAAGTAACTAACATGAACTTATTTTATCATATCATGATTGTCAGGAATTTATGAATTTAGCTATTCATAATCATAAATATAAATACCTGCTCTGGTAAATCTGATAATTCTAGATTTTCCATAGCTGTCTGATTCATAGCTTTTCCTTGGAAATATACCTGTTTTTTATTAAATAATTCAAAAGTTTTTTGTCTATAAGACAGGGCTTTGCTTCAACTCATGAAGGCTTGCCCTTCATCTGAGTGGATGCTCTTCTATTTATAATTAAAAAAGAAAATGTGTATCCTGTTCTATACTATTCCTAACTTTACACGTATCCTACTTAATAATTCACATGTTACAGAAAGTCAAAAAGGCTATAAAATTATAAAGGCTATAAAATTATACAAGACAAAAAATCAAAGACTCAAAAAGTCAAAAATAATAACTACATAATTTCTTTATGTAAAGATAATTCATTTTTTCTCAATATGTCTCTTTCTATCTTCATATGTCACTTTCTTCCATAATATCTTGTCTTCTTTCATTATTGCTTCGTTGCTCTTTTTTTTTATCTTTTTGCTATTGTAGCATCACATCTGAAATAAAGTTGTGTCTTCCACTACATTTGTTGCATATGTGGTCATCGTATCTTTGGCCAACTTGTTTACAGAATTGATCCATAGCTTCTTTTGAAATAAATCCTTTCATAATAGATCTTGTGACTGGTAACTCTTCTGGTTTTAGGATCGTTATGATCCATTTTCTTATCTCTTCTCTGTCATTTTCTCTAATATTTTTACAAGTAGAGTAAACCAATAATTGATTTTTGTTATAGTAAATCCAAACTGGGTTTTGATTTATATAATTATTTGCTAACTCAGTCAATGTACTGATAAGTCCAATAACTCTCTTGTTTTGGTAGAAGTCCGGTATCTAATTTTTAGTTATCTCTTCTTGTTCACATATTTCTTCAGGGATAATATAGCCTCGTGTCATTCCTATCTTGGCAATAATAATTGTCTGTTTTATTTCGTCAAACAATATTTTTGCTAGTGCTGAGTAGAAACGGACATAGAATAACTGTTCCTTCGTAATCCTTTTATAATCCATAAATTTTTTGTGAATATCTGGAATTCTTGTTAACTCTTCTCCAGTAATTGTGTAAACTGTAGATAATAGTCCATAATAGTAACATGAAGAAATTAAGTTTGCACTGGTGTCAGGCAAAGCAATAAGTTCTTTATAGTTCTGACATTTTTGTGTAATATATCCTTAGTTTTGTTTTGCTAAATCTTTATTCTGGATAGGTTTTGTATTTTACAATTTTTGTAAGTTATAAATATTATCAATATATGTACGAGTGACATGGTTATAAGTCTGCTTTTGTTGATTGAGTGATTCAAAATATTTGTGTATCTGGGGAGGTATAGATGACTCTGATTTTTGTATATTTGGTGTATATGATTTTGAGAATATCTGGTTGAGGTTATAATTCCTTTTCTTTGGTAGTTCAAGTTTATTTTGAGTGACTATATTCTTTCCCTGGGATACATCACTTGCGCCTGCAGCTGTAACTGTAATTTTGTTAGTAATTCGAGTTTTTAGGTGTTTCTCATCGTCACCTTCTAGGTCTAGTTTTTTAATGTGCTCTTACTGCACAGTATCTTTGCTAATAGCTTCTTGTTTTTTATAGTTCTCAACCTGCACTTTTACATTTGTAACTTCAGTAGTTATTGTGATAACTCGTTCTTGTAATAACTTTATTTGTTCAAACACTTGTAATATTAAGTCTGTTTGGGTATCTTTGACATCAGCTTCTTCTATTGGTAAATCAGTTTGAGTAGCTTTGTCTTGATATGTAATATGCAATAACATTCTTATCAGTCTTGATTACTTCAATCGTAAATATAAAATGTAATATATTCAATACTTATCTATGAATTTCTTTCGTCGTAGCTGAGTTTTGAATTTTTCTTGTTAACCACCGTCGAACCTGGGTATTATCTGTTCTCACAATAAATTTGTTATATACAATATATGGTTCAAAGGCTAATAAAAATTTATATAATGAACATAATTCTTTTCTATTTATTTCTCATTTTATTTCTGTTTCATTAAATGTACCTGAGTAATATCTACACCTATATTTAAGTACTCCTCCATAACTATATTCACTTGCATTTGCTTCTACTATATATGTAAATTTTTTATTTCCGTCTGGGAATTGTAATTTTGGTAATTTTTTACAAAGTATTTTTATTTTCTGAACTTATTTTTTATCTTCTTCATTGTAATTATATTTTACATCCTTTTTAAATTTTTTCGTTAAAGACTTTAGGTTTTCTGCTAATTTTGGTATATAGTCTCTTACTTGATTTACTAATCCTAAAAATGATTGTAATTTTTTTTTTTTTATCTATTTTCTTTTGAATTTATTATTTTTTGTACTATATGTTGTTTCATTTTTTTCTCCACTTTTATCTATTTGTAATCCTAAAGTTTCTATCTAGTTTTTTTATAATTTCAGCTTTCTTTTCACTTAAACTTATTACTGATTTTTCTATTATATATGTAAATTATTCTAGTAATTTTAAATGTTCTTTTTAATTCTTTGTATATAGTAGTATATCATCTATGTATACTATACAATTAGGTAATTGTTTAAAATAACTATCCATAAAATGTTGATATCTACCTGGTGCATTTTTATATCCAAATGGCAATACATTCCATTCATAAAATCCTTGTGGTACCGTAAATGCGGTTAATTCCTTAGACTCTTCATCTAACTTTAAGTGGTAAAATCCTGATTTACAGTCAAATTTACTAAAGTAGTTATATCCTTGTATTTGTCTTATTTTCAATATCTTAATTGGTATTGGATAATTGTATGTCATAGATTTTGCATTTAAATTTTTATAGTCAATAACCATTCTACTTTTTCCTCTTTTTTGTTCACTATGTTTATTTACTATAAATGCTGGACTATTATGTTTAATATTGCTTCTTTGTATATACTGTTTTTCTAATAATTCATCTATATGTATTTTAAATTCTTTTAAATCGTCAAAATTATATGTTAATGGTTTTTGAGTTATTATACTATTTTTATCTATTAATTCAATTTTTATAGTATTTTTTGTTTTTCCCATCCTTTTAATGGATCTTCACTATATAATTGTCTTAATTTTTTCTTTATTATTTCTACCTTATCTATTGAAAATATAGTTATTTCTTTTTTAATTATCGAAAGTACAACTAGTTCTACTGTGTCTTCTGTATTTTTTATATTTTCTAACTTTTGTGTAATTTTTTCACTTCCTTTTATCTAATCAGTTTTCTTTCTTATTTTATTAATAACTCTTTTTGCTCTTACTTTTTGTTTACATGGTGTTGT
>NW_025839340.1:0-1920 GCF_002878395.1 Capsicum annuum | reverse complement strand
AGATTATATAGATTATGAATTAGAAAGTGAAGATAGTATATATGAAATTTCAGAAAATGAAACAAATAATGAAATAAATAGTGAAATAGATGAATCAAATGACTGAAAAAGATATAAAAATAATAACAAAGGAAGAATATTTAAATGATGAAGGAACAGACCAAAAAATAATATTTGACAGTAACATATTTGATGAAATAAAAGGAAAAGAATTAAACTTAAGTGTAGAAAAAATATTTAAAATACCAATAGTAAAAGTTATATTTACTAGGAAAATAGAAGAATATTATGTAGTAAGCCAAAAGGAACATGTAATAGACTGTTGATATGCAAAAGGTAAAGCTAGTATACCACTAGTAACAAAAAGAATAATTAATAAAGAGGTAAACGATATAAAAAGTAGAGACCCAATAAAATATGTACACCTTGGAGGTACAGAGATATTAATAAAAGCATGTTTTAGAGAAGGAATAGATACAACAATAGAATTATATTTAGCAGATGACAGAATTATAAAACCTATAGAAAAAAGCATAATAACTGCCATAAAAGGAAATTTAATATACCAAAAATTTAAATTTATAATAAGTATAAATTATTCAGTTGCGGTAACAGATAAAAATATAGATAAATCATTAGTATTATATTGAAAAATATCTGGAATAGAATTAACCCCAGGAAGTAAAATATTTACAACAAGATGCAAAAATTTATATGTATTAACAACAAAACATAAAATAATAGGAAAAAATAAGATTAACAAAATACAAATAGAAAGTCCATTCGAACAAATTATAAAAACAATAGATAATAATGATTATAGCTATAGAGACATAGATATAGAAGAAAATTTAGAAATAATAAATGATAGAATAAGTACAACGAAAAGAATAGCTGATGAAAAATCAGAATCATCAAGCTCATAAAAAAGAACAAGTTATGAAACAAATTCAACAAATAATTTAAACCAATATTACATAACAGGAAAGGTAAATGAAAAAGAATATTTAATACTCTTAAATACAAGACAAAAAGAAAATTATATAGCAAAATATCTAGTAAAAAATGAAGAAATAAAAACTGATAATGATATATGCCCAGATCTACCAAGAAGTTTAATATATATTAAAAATATAGTAGAAAAAGAAATAATAATGGAATTATAAAAATAAAAATAGAATTTGAAGTAAAGGAAGAAATGCAAAAAGCAGACATAATATTAGAAATAAAATGGCTAGAACAAGTAAAACCATATAATATGGAACATACACAATTAACCTTAACATATAACAGAGAGAAATTATTCTTAAAAAGAGCCTTAACATAAAATGAAAATATATGTATTAATGAAGATAGTAGTAGAAGGATATTACAGTAAATATTATACACCTATGATAGATACAGGAACAGAAGCTAATTTATGTAGATATAATTGCTTACCAGAAAGCAAATGAGATAAATTAAAAACACCAATAATAGTTAAAGGATTTAATAATGAAGGAAGCTTAATTGCTTTAAAAGCTAGGAATGTAAAAATACAAGTATGGGGTAATATATTAACAATAGAAGAAATTTATAATTATGAACTAACATCAAAAGATATACTTTTAGGAATGTCGTTTTTAGATAAATTATACCCACATATAATAACTAGAACAGATTGGGGGTTTACAACACCATGTAAACAGAAAATAAGAGCAAAAAGAGTTAATAATAAAATAAGAAAGAAAACTGATTGGATAAAAGAAAGTGAAAATATTACACAAAAGTTAAAAAATATAAAAAATACTGAGATACAATAGAACTAGTCGTATTTTCGATAAATAAAACAGAAATAACTATATTTTCAATAAATAAGATAGAAATAATTAAGAAAAATTAGAACAATTATATAGTTAAGATCCATTAAAAGAATGGGAA
>NW_025839339.1:0-1372 GCF_002878395.1 Capsicum annuum | reverse complement strand
TAGATTACTATATACTAGATTATTCTTAAATAACATGTTCTTCGGTCACTATTAACATGGTAATCTGGATACTTTTTCCCTTAAACAGCGCCTCTACTCTGGTTACTCCCCGCCACGGCTTCTTGCCTCATTGGTTTCACCTTTAGGATGACATAGTTCTTAGGGATTTTTCTCCGTTTCTGCTTTGTTAATAAACTTCTCAACATATTATTCCTCGAATAATTCTACTATAAAGTAACTAATATGAATTTATTTTATCATATCATGATTGTTGGGAATTATGAATTTAGCTATTCATAATCATAAATAAATATACCTGTCCAGATAGTTTTGATATTTCTGAAGTTTGTTCCTCCATAGCTTTTTCCATTGAAATATGTCTATTAGTTAACTGAGTAAAATATTTGTTGTGAAAGAGAGAGTATTTGCTTCAACGCATGAAGGCTTGCTTTGCAATGCCTTCGGCTTTCTTTATTTATAGAACCAAAGAAACAACTTTACATCTTTACATTAATGCAAAAAAAAAACAAAAGCTACTAAAAAAAAGTCAAAAAGACTATTCCCTAGGTACCTTAAAAGTCTACATAGCCTTTAAAAAGTCTACATAAGAATAGTAACTTACAATAATTATAATTCTTTTTCGTGAAGAATCTATACAATATATAATTCTTGTCATCCGTTGATTTTGTCGTGTCTGCTATATCTCCATTATTGCTTCTTATCTTATCTTTCCAGCTGGCATTTTGTCTCCTTGATTTTTATTCTAGATGTACTTCTGGAATAATGTTATCTTCTCCATTACATCTTGAATATTGGTGATCTGGATATTTATGTCCAATTATTTTACAATATCTTGTCAGTAATCTGTCTGAAATAAATCCTTTTTTAATTGCTCTTACGGTAGATTGTTTTTCTGGGTTAACTAATGTCATTATCCATTGTCTGACATCTTCCATATCTGCTTGTCGTAGCTCTTTTGAATTAGAGTAAATCATTTGATGATCTCTCGAATAATAGCTCCATATTGGGTTTCCATTAGTATAATTATTTTCTAGTTCTTGGATAATCATAGCTAGTCCGGTAAGTCATTTATTTGCGTAGAAGATGGGTATCTCGATTCTGGGTATTTCCGGTTGCTGTGTAATATCTTTTGGTATGATCATATCTCTAGTTAGTCCTATCTTTACAACTTGTATAACTGGTTTTATTTCGTCATATAGTATCTCTGCCGGTGAAGTATAACACTTTATGCAAAATAGATTTCCTTTCGTTATCCTTTTGTAGGTGGTGAATATCTTGTGCAATTCTTCCATAGCTGTTAATTATTCTCCGTCTTGGGTGTATATGGTGTTTAACAGTCCATAGTCAAAAC
>NW_025839338.1:0-1359 GCF_002878395.1 Capsicum annuum | reverse complement strand
TCAAGTTGAAAGAGTCAGTCAAGGATCAGAAAGTAGAGGTTTTCTCCCAAGGAAGAGATGGTGTATTGCATTTTTAGGGTCACATGTGTGTTCCAGGTGTAGATAACTTGAGGCAGTAAATTCTTGCAGAAATGCATGGTGCATGCTACTCTATTTATATAGGGGCCACAAAGATGTACCGCAACTTGCGAGAAATCTATTAGTGGAGTGAAATGAAGAGAGATGTTGAAGAGTTTGTAGCTAAGTGCCCTACATATCAGTAGGCAAAGATGGAGCATCAAAATCCTAGTGGGTCTATGCAGAAGTGTAATAGTCCTACTTGGAAGTGGGAAGAAGTGAACATGGACTTTGTGATGGATTTTTCTAGAACTCATCATCATCATGATTCGGTTTAGGTCATTGTATATAGGATGACCAAATAAGCCCATTTTCTTCCAGTTCATACCTCTTATTTAGCCAAGGATTACTCCAAACTCTACATTAGGGAGTTTGTCATATAATACGATATTCCATTATCCATTATCTATTACTTTAGATAGAGGTACCTAGTTCACCTCTCATTTCTGGAAAGAGTTTTAAAAGGGTCTTAGAACCCAAGTTCATCTCAGTACAACCTTTCATCCTCAGACAAATGGTCAAGCAGAAAGGACCATTCAGAACCTAGAAGATATTCTAAAGGTGTGTCCAATTGATTTCAAGGGTATTTGGGACGACCACTTGCCTTTAATTTAATTTGCATACAATAATAGCTATCATTCCAGTATTCGGATGGCTCAATTCGAAACTCTCTACGGTAGGAGATGCAGATCTCCAGTTGGTTGATCAGAGTCGACAAATGTCTTATACAGATATGTGTAGAAAGGATCTCGAGTTTAAGGTTGGTGACTATGTCTATCTAAAGATCTCTACCATGAAGTGAGTGAATAGGTTCGGTAAGAAGGGAAAGCTCAGTCCCTGATATGTTGGTCCCTTCAAAATTTTTAGTCGCTTCGGCAAGGTAGCTTATGAGCTCAAATTGCCTTCAGATCTAGCCTCAGTTCATCCAGTCTTCCATGCTCTTTTCTTAAGAAGTGCATAGGTGACCCAACAGTTGTAGTCCCTATTCAGAGCATGGTTGTTCAAAACAGCCTCTCTTATGAGGAGATTCTAGTTGAAATTCTAGACTACTAGACTCGTAGACTGAGGAACAAAGAAGTCCCTCTAGTCAAAGTTCTTTGGTGGAATCAGTTCGTTGAGGGAGTTACTTATGAAGCAGAAGAAGATATGTAAGCCAAGTATCCTTACCTTTTCCCCACTAACTCAGATCAAGCTTAAGGTAACTTTTCTCCTTAAGCTTTTCAGTTTTCATGTCAAGATTTC
>NW_025839337.1:0-1644 GCF_002878395.1 Capsicum annuum | reverse complement strand
ATCAGCAACATAAATTCTAAAAAGGACTTAATACACTCAATACCACAGACTGAAAAGCATAATTTTGTCAGAATCAAAGTTCACACTTGAATCAATACACTCTGAGGCAATAATAGACTCTTCACAAGTCCTTGCAAAATTTTAAAATCTTATATGGCTCAATCAGAAAGAACCATGTCATTTAGACTCTAAATTCTTCACTTGAATCACGCCAATAATGAGACATTTCTGAGAATATCAGAGTAAGGAAAGATATGGGATGTCTGTTACTTTCGTATGGGCGACACCATAGCATGAATAAGAGTATGAAAGAGGAACATTCTGACTCTATTGCGCAAACTAGAACATGAAGAAAGAGAGACATTCCTAAACTCTTTGTAGCCTTTTGCTTATAAGTATGGTGCGCTACATACCCATAACCAAAACTCTACCCGACGTAATTTTGCAGACACCCTGGGACCATGAACTGTGCTCTGATACCAAGTTTGTCATGACTCAAACGAGGGTCTGGCCGTGACAGACATCCTAAACCATGAAGGCCCAGAACTCCCTTCTCTATCTAATAATCATGCATAACATTCATATAATAAAGAAAATGTGAAAACTTAATCGGTTATGGAAACATAACCTGCTATGGAAACATGGTCAATTCTGAATTTAACATAAGTATGGAAATTGTAAATCAAATATATCTAAATAACATCTAACTCAGTCTGTGAAATCTTTACCATATGAAAATCTAACAACTGTCTGAAACTAGGCAAGGCCCCCAGTAGACCAAAACCATATCTAATAATAGTTGTCTAAAAGTAAACAAGCCTTCTAGAATAAAGAAGGCTCACCAACTAAACACCCCAACTCTTTCTGATAAAATTTATTGGTTTTTTAGACCCCTAGACTGAGCCTCAGAACCTAGAGGGAGGAGGGGGGTCAATACAGATGTACTGGTACGCAGAGAAAATAAAAAATAATCATTTATTATTCAACATATGTGAGAGCAATTTAAAACAGTTCATAAGTATATCAAATGGTAAGAATTCACATAGGCATTTTAAAGACTCTGTAAAAATTATCTCAACTCTGAGAAATCTATGTTACTTCTGCGCTAGGAGGTATACCTTACAACTCTGAAAAATTCCATGGGCTATATGGAAATTGCCATTAACTCGATAGTGAATCTCCAACCTAAGTGTGACGCAAGGGTTGGAGTCTTTGAATCTACTACAACACACGATCATCGCCAACATACAATAATAATCTACCCGTATTAACAAATACAGTTTTAGGCTAAGAGTTGCTTGAACTCGCGCCTTCTTCGGGTAACCACCTAATCCTCTTTAAGTCTCTTTCTTAAAACTCTATCAAACATGCAGTCTCTGAAAACATGCTCTGAAAACATACTCTGAAAATATTCTGTTATGGAATAAATACATATGGTATTGTCATACCATTGACTTGTAAGTCACATCTCTGAGCCATTATTAGTCTATCATAAAACTCTATTTTCGAAATATAAGTTTTGAGACCAGCATTTTAATAATGCAATTCAATGAATCTTTTCTCTCAAACCTCATGTAAACACATGCAATTCTTTCTCATACACACAAGAACATATTGATATCAAGAAACACCCTCTCAACAATT
>NW_025839336.1:0-1490 GCF_002878395.1 Capsicum annuum | reverse complement strand
CTTAGTTTCTCTGACTCTAACCAAATGGTAAATACACCCCTTAGAAACAATCTTTCTAGCTTTGAGGTAAGAGATAAAATGACTCTTGGGTTACACAGAATTCCCAGACCACTCAAACACGAATGCACTCAAAAACTAAAACTTGACTATTTGGGTCCGATAATCAATAGAGGCATAAGAAGAATACAGCCAGTCCATACCCAGAATCACATCAAAATCTACTATGTCTAATTCAATCAGATCAGCCAACAAGACTCTATGAAGAATGATAACAGGACACTTTTTATACATTTTCTGGGCAACAATCAAATCACCCACTGGGGTAGAAACTAGGATAGGCTCAACAATAATCTCAAGACTCATTTCAAAATTTACAGCAATCAAAGGTGTAACATATGAGAAACTAGATCCAGGATCGAACAAAGCATACACATCAAACTGAAATATACAAAGCATACCAGTAACAACATCGGGAGAGTCCTCCTGTTCCTGGCGGGATAGTAAATCATAGAATCTATTTTGGTGCTGCCCGCCACCATTGCTAGAAGAGGTGCCCTGAGCTAGGGCTGGGCGAGTCACTAGAACTCGAGCACTAACAGTCTAAGTCTGGGTCTGAGGGTGATAGTCACGATGCCCTTGTCCATTCTTTGGACAATCTTAAACTCTGTGACCTATGTCACCACACCAGAAACAACCTCTCTTTTCACCCCAACACTCACCTAAATGAGCCCTACCACTCTTAGGACACAGGGGACGATTTGGCTTTCTATCAGCACTGTACTGGGACCTGGATGCATATGACCTGCTACCTTACTCCTTCCTACCTCTAGGCATGGGAGCAATAGCAGATGATGGTGCTGGTATAGACGAACGATCCTGATACTGAGGGCAACTCCCTTCTTGTGATTTAGTCTGACCCTGTCTGTGCTGCTCGAACCTAGCTCTCTTATTCCCTCTCATTCTATCTTTCTCCTTAATCTTGTCTGCCTTAATCTATTGGGCATGATTCATCAGCCTAGAAAGATTTATCTCACTATTCAGCATAGCAGACCTACACTCCTTAACCACATAACTAGACACTCCAGTCACAAACTTACTCATACTAGCCCGATTATCAGCCACTAAGTCAGGAGCATACTTGGCCAACTGGTTGAACTTTAGACAGTACTCCCTAACAGTCATATATATACTCACTTAATTTAATTTGCATGTAATAGTAAAAGTTGTCCTTTAATGTTTTTGGTCAATTATCAGAGGTGTTGTGTTTCTAGTCAATCTGTTGTCTATGATAAAATTTCATGGTTTTGCTCTTTGCAGTTCTTAGTGAAAAAAGGGCGTGTAGTGAAACCTCATGCTGATTATTTCTTTCCTGGCATAACTAGAGAATAGTAAGTGTAATACCCCAATGTCTTCTAAGCTAAATTCCGTCCATGGAAAGTCTACGCATTAGCTTCTAGAATGATCTAAATTAATTTTCATGTGGAATTTTC
>NW_025839335.1:0-3341 GCF_002878395.1 Capsicum annuum | reverse complement strand
CCCTCTTGGCCTGCCTATCTTTCTCCCTTGCTTCAGCAACCCTTTTTTTTTGTTCCTCAACCTGCTGGATGTGAATGGATAACCTAGAGAAGTCCATATCTCAGTTTAACATCGCGTCATTGCACTCTAATACCAAGTCATCCGAAAGACCAGATGCATACTTTCTCATACAAGCCCTCGTATTTCCTGCCAATTTTGGAGTATAACGGGATAGTTGATTCAATTTCAGGGAGTACTCCTTGACGCTCATCTTCCCTTTTTTAATGTTCATGAATTCTTCAGCCTTGGACTCACTCAACTCGTAAGGAAAGAATTGGTCCAGAAAGTCTTCCATAAATTTGTCTCACATAGAAGTCTCAGTATTGTCACCCCTCAAATCTTTCCACTCAATGTACCACTTCTTTACTACCTCCTTCAATTGATAAGGAGCTAGTTCAACCCTTTTAACTTCATCTATATACATCACTCAAAATTTTTTCTCTATCTCTTCTACAAACTCTTGTGGATCTTTCTCCACCTTTGTACCAGTAAACTTAGGTGGGTTCATTCTCATAAAGTGGCCCACCCATGTAGCCTCAGCTGTAACAGATACATACCCAATATCCTCTGATCGTCAATCCTGTGAAGCCACCAACTGTGGAATCATATGCATCGACTGTCTAAATTCAGCATTTGATATCCCTCTCTGGGGAGAAAAGGTGTGGTTAGTCCTAGAACAGAGAGCCTTAGGTGCTCGGGGTGGGCAGGTCTGAACAGGAGGGACTCCCAGAGCAGCAGTAACATTAGCAGTGTAAGCCCTATTATGTGTCCTCATCCCGTGTGTAGGATAAATATCTTCTGTCTGGGTATTTTGATCATTGGAGCGACGTCAAAGAATGATTGCTTTTCTAAAATACAAGAGACTATTGGTTAGGGGACATTCAGACTCTACAACATGAACTAAATCACAAAGAAGGGAGACATTCCTAAATGCGTGGTAGCCTCCTACTTAAATGTGTGGCGCGTTACACACCCTTAAATAGGACTCTACCTGACGTAATTTTGCAGACACCCTGGGACCATGAACCGTGCTCTGCTACCAAGTTTGTCATGACCCAAGTCGAGGCCCTACCTATGATAAGCATCCTGAACCATAATGATTCAAATACTCTTCTATGTCTGTTAATCGCGCACAATACTCGAATAATAAATAAATAAATGTAAAAATGACATAAATGGTATCATGGTCATATTCTAAAATCTGCTTGATAGAACAAAAATAAGTTTTCAATATCTGAACATCATCTTTTTCAGTTTGTGAAATCTCTACTTCCTACGACATCAATAAACTATTTGAATCTAGCGCAAGACCCTCAGTAGACCAAACTAAAATAAATAACAAATAGCTGAAAAGCATTAAGCATTCTAGAATAGAGAAGGCTTACCAACTGCACTCTTTACTTCTGTCTGAAAACTCTATGGCTTAGTAGGACCTCTAGACTGAGCCTCGGACCCTGAAATATAGGGGGTCAATACAATTGTACTGGTATGCAGTGAAATTCCAAAGTAACTGTTTTATTCAACATAGGTGAGAGCAGTTTAGAAAAAAGTTCATAAATATACATATGTAAAGAAAACACATGGGCATATTTAAAAGATTCTGAACAATTTTCTAAACTCTATGACACAATCTTTGTTTTTAATTCAGTGCTAGGTGGTGTACCCTACAACTCTGAAATTCAATGGGTTATATGGAATCTTCCATTAAATCAGCAGCCAAGCCCCCAAACCGAATTTGCCGCAAGGGTTGTAGTCTCTGTCTCTGTTATGCCACAGGGCACTATGCCAGTGTATAATCCCTCTAGGGGATGAAATGAACCCGTATCGGAAAAGCACGGTTTTGGGCTAGGAGTTATTAAACTCAAGCCTTCTTCGGGCAACCATGTAACCCTCTTTAAGCCCATCCTTTTTAGCTTTTTAAAATGTGTACTCTCTAAAATCAAAATCTGAAAACTCTAACTCTGTTATGGCATACATTTTTATATGGTATCGTCATACCATTGACTGACAAGTTGCATATCTAGGCCATTCATAGCATATTATAATCTCTTCTTTCAAAACATAAAGTTTGGGACCACCATATAAATCAATAAATTCAATAGGGCTCTTGCTTTAAACTCATTTGAACACATGCATGAAACTCTCACTTTTCAACCTTTCAACAACATGTGGTGGTCATGACATTTATGACAAATCATGAAATTCTTTTAGCAATTCTCTTAACATTTAACATAAAATAAACCATCCCCTCTTAAGTTCAAAATCATAATCAAATCATAAACCAAAAATCAAGTCATTCATATCTTGTATTCTCATAATGTAATCGAGTATTTCATAACACACATAGAAACAAGGAGCTTTACAACAAGAGAAGGACGTTATAAGCTTATTCTCTCCATTCAAATCCTCAAATCTCATTTTCATACATACATAAATTAGATTACAAATCAAATTTTGGGGTAAAGGCCTCACGACTAAAACAATAGTATCATTAAAGCTTTCATAATGCAAGACTAAAAACATAACTCCAAAACCTCTTTTAAAATTTCATGATTTCTATAACTTTAAATCTTATTCAATGAGTTTTCAACAAGCCCATGTAGTTTAGGAAAACCTCATGTACCTTAGATTACTTAGGAGAAAAAGTGAGGCCCAAATCTTGACTAAGTTCTTGATACTCTTGACTTCTAAAGATGAGTTTCTTGATCTTTGTGAAAAACCTAGGGTCTTGATTAAAGAGAGAGAAGTAGTTTTCTGATATATTTTGCCCTAATGACATCTTAATTTCGTGTTATGACACAATTATGATGAGGGAAAAAGACTGATTTGCCCTTCTTAAGGCCAGTTATTTAAAATAATTTGCAAACTGGGCACCAACGCGTTACCCAATGAAACACGTTGAGATTGCATCAGTCCATTATTTCATTAATGCTATCATGATGCAGCACACCGACTTTCCATTGATCCACTATTTCAATATCCAAATACCCTTTAACGATGCTCAAAAATTCTGAAACTTACCCGAGATGTACTAATAACTTTCCCAATCATGAAACAACTTAAAAATTAGTTTTCAGGGGTTGGAAAGGTCAAAATTAGAATAATCAAAGGTTAGGAGCTCAAAATATGACTAATTCCTCTAAACACTTAGAAAATTTTTAAAATGATCTTCCCTCCAACCATACCAAGATGTGATATCAGATCGAGAAAACTACGGGGTGTTAAAACTTATTGAGGATTTCTTTATGTTTTACTTGCATGATTTGATCCTATAACTTAAGTTACTGATATTATGGGTCATT
>NW_025839334.1:0-3317 GCF_002878395.1 Capsicum annuum | reverse complement strand
GAGTAAATAAGTAAATAAAATAAAGAGAAAAAGCAGAAAGAAAAAATTGAGAGTTGAACGCAAAGAAAGTTTACTGTTTGGTAATTTTCTACTTTTGTGGTGTGAAACTCGATTGAAACCTGTCAATTAACGTAAGGCAAATTTTAGGCACGTTCAAAATATTCGTCTCGGACTCTCGATTAAGAATACGGCGTACGCATCTTTCGAGACAGTTAAAAATTCAAGGATGTAATAATGCACATTGACAAATATTTTTCTTAATTAATTTTTCACCGATTAAATACAAGAAATAATTTTGAGTATATTAAAAATGAGCGAGTCTAGGCCCCTAACATGATTTATTAAAATAATTTAAGTTAAGATAAGTCAATAAAAGCAACCGTGCTAGAACCACGGGACTCGAGGGGTGTCTCACACCTTCCTCTCAGTCAACAGAATTTCTTACCCGGTCTTCTATTTTCGCAAACCAACAAAGAGTCATTTCCTTTTGATTAGGGATTCAATAAGGTGACTTGGAACACCATAACTCAATTCCAAGTGGCGACTCTATTGATAAAATAATCCCTATTCAATATCGTCACTTTAATTGTAAAAATCCTTTCGACTCGGTTTCTTCGAACGAAAAAAGGGGTGTGACATCTCTGACGACTCTGCTGGGGACTAATAAGAATTCGTGCTTTTTATATTGACTTATACTTGGTTTAATTATTGTTGATATTGTGTTTGTTGGCCTTATGTGCTACTTGTCGCCTATTTACCGCTTTGATATTGATTGAACTGTATTATATACTGTCTTCTCTTGCGTACCCCTTCTGAGTCTCTGAAATAGGATAGAAGGAATGCACTGTATGCATCCTACTTGTTTTTTAGATAGCCGGAGTGTCAAGGCACCTGGTGAAGGATTATAGTCATACATGTTAGGCGGGGTTCGGATCGACAACGAAGGCGGTGTTGCCCTGCTATTGATCAAGTTGTCCCTCTCCAGCTAGAGTGTCCGCTCAGGTAAACCAGTCTAAACACCTATCCCTATTAGGCTTAAACTTAGAAGAACTGAAAACTCAAAATTTGGTTATCTCTATTAGGTGCCGCTTTATTTGCATCATATGCATTTAACTTAGCGGGACTCGGCACAGGAGCTGGGTCTATCAAGGACAGGTGACCTACTTTATAAAGACCAATATGTGCATCCTACGTGCTCTTTGACATTTGTTTGGAAGGTTGTTTATTTGTTTACCGGCTTTAGGCAACTTTAAAATGCAATAGATTAAATTATTCGCACACTTAGTGAATCATTTTTTTTTTTTAAAAAAATTATTTTTAAAAGAAAGAAAAAAATTTAGTAACATAATTTTACGGTCTTCATGAACTACGAGGGTCTGATTCTCACTATTTAGTGGGATACGTAGGAAGTGCTTCTCAGGATACGACTTTATCTTTTGAAAAATTATTCATAGATTTATTGAGAAATATTTTTAACATATGATTATTTTCATAATTATTTTTCTAATTCTCAAGTCCAATTTTTATATTTTTATATATCTTAATAGCCCTGAATCTTTAGGGATCATGAGGCTAAGTTTTTACAAAATTAAAAAATATAAATAAATCATAACAGCCCTGAACCTTTAAGGGTCTTGAGGCTAAGTTTTGTACGACATAATTTTCAAGAACTACGCACACCTAATTCTCATCTTAATGAGATACGTAGGCAATCCTCCATGCATTCAGTGGTCTTAAAAAAATTAAACTCTAACACATTAGTTTTCTCCAAAATCAAAATAACATTTAGTGGTTGGCTTGTGCTAAATTGGCATCTCACCAATACAACACCAGGTTCAAAGAACAGGCAAGATGACACCTAAATATGGTATAGGATCTGATATGAGGTAGTGTAGACAGTTAGAAATGAGGAGTAAGAAGAAATAGCCTGGAAAGTGATAAATTTGGAGTAAACTATGAGAAACATGCAAATATTGAAAAAAAAAGTTTCTTACAAGGATTTGTACATATTTCACAATGTTCACTTGTCTCTAAAGTCTAAAACATCAAAGTTGGACATGTACGAAGTTCATGGTCATCCATTGACTCGTCTAAAAAGGTTTTGAAATCAATTAAGAGGAGTAGGGGAAAACAAAAACTGCTGACGGCTTATTTTGGAGAGAGTTTAATGGTGATAAATTCAGAATGGTTGAAAAAAAAAATAGATGATGTCGCAATGAGTGTGGAGACTCCATTAAGGCCAACGTACAAATCAGTGGCTAAAATATTAAGTACGACAAGTTAGAAGTCAATCTTCACTCCTCACAATGAGGGAGTTTTGGTAGTTTATTTTATTTTTCTTTTTGCTATCCAAATTATTTTAGGGTTGTAGTTTGGAATTTATCTTGTCTTATTTACTATCGTCTTTGTTCAAACCCTTATATCTTTCTGTCAACAAAATGTGCGTCCCTTTATTTTTATTTTTATTTTTTTAATAAATATTGTTTATTTGTCTTTTTTTTTCTTTATACAATTCTTTTATGGTGATTCTAATGATATGATATGCATGATAAATTTTCACCAGATCTTAAAACCTAATATAATCCGGAACACTTGACCAGGAAGATAGAGTTAAAAGGAAAAATCATGTAAGAAAATAAGTAAATGTTGAGATGTTTGTTGATTGAGTTAAAGCCTCACTTGAATGGATTGAAGCAATTACTTTGTGAATGAAAAATGACCTGGTCATCAATGAGAATGTCAATATCAAACACTTTAAGTGAGAGCGATCAGAAGATATATAGTCTCCATTGTCAGAAAAAGCAAGAGAAAGTTAGCTTAAAAATGCAGGAGTCCTTTAATGGGAGGAATGTGAATACAATTGGACCTTTCTGTTTGACAAGTGCATGAGAAGTAGTGATATACGTATTCAGAAAAGGTCAATATTGAAAAAAAAATATACATGATCTTTATGTTCACTCACAGATTGCATGTTAAGTGCTTGCATTTTTAAGGCTTGATATGAGAAGACATTTCTTTCTGCTATCCAAATATTGTGTCATCCTTTGTTACCCTTTTTGAGCTTCAGTTTTATTTTATTTCATACCCCTCTTTTGGAATCAAAATAGAGTTTGAAAAAATAAAAAAGAAGGTGTCAAGAAAAATGGAGTCAGAAAAATGTCAAGAGAAAATGAAAGAAAAAAAATGTCAAGAAGAAAATGGAGTCAGAAAAAAAAATGGACTTCAAAAAAAAATTCCTAAAAGAAAAGAATCATAGAAAAGAAAAATGAGAGCCCAAGTTCATTTCAGAAGAAAAAAAAACTTTCATGAACTATGTT
>NW_025839333.1:0-1744 GCF_002878395.1 Capsicum annuum | reverse complement strand
TGTCATTGATTTGTTCTAAGATTTTCCCCGATACCTTAAAATCATCGCTGAGATTAGGGAATTTTTCCTTCTGGAATTCAGGAATCTTGAAGATGAGGTTGGTTATAGGATTGGGATTTGAAGTCCCTTTCTCAGGAGCGGGGGGACTAAACGGAGGAGCTGAACTCTTAGTGTCTCCAATTTGCCGGGAGATGGTGTGAAGGACTTGATTGGTATAGTTGTTTTGTTCAACTATCCTGTCTAGGTCTCTATTGATAGGAGTAGAGAGAGGTCGGTCATGCTCTTCTTAAAGGGGGAAGCATTGAGGACTTCATTGGAATGAGGGATTTTTATCCCTTCCAGAGGAGGGGTAACAGATTCAATTATCTTGTTACTTTGGGTATACCATTTGTTAATGATAGCGTTGAGAGACTCATTTTGATTTTCCATTCTCCCGGTGAATTCAAACCATCGGAAGAATTCTATATCACAGCGGAGTCTCTTCATATCAGCTATCCAGAGCCGACCAAACTCCTTTTGTTGCTCCTTAGAATAGGTACTGGTATACCATTTTCTTTTTAGAGCATCTTTGGGTTGGTACCATCGAGCTTCGAGAGCCTTAAGGTCAGGTGTGTATTCCTCGTCAGTTTTAATGACGAGAAGGCTAGGGTCAGTCCTGATTTTTTGACGGGATACTGAAGGGGGAGGTTCCATGTCTGAGGCTGTAGGACTGCCTGGGTTATAAAGATTTTTAGGATCTAAGGATTCATGGACCCTGGTGGTTTGCTGATAATAAACCTTTGGGATAGGACCAGAGAAGTCGACTCCTCTGACTTTGCCCTTGTTATTATTGCTACCATCGTGATCATATTCATCACTTCCCTCTCGGGTTTTTGAGGTGGAACCTCTATGCGAGACAGACCGTCGAAAGGAAGAATTTTGAGGAGTGTCGAAGCCGAGGAATTTTAAATCAATCGAGCCATCAGGATGCTAAACAACTCATTGTATTTGAGATTTTTCGGGATATGAACGAATAGGTTGTGTGATAGCATCAAAGTGCCATTCGTTATTATGGATGACTTCTTCCCAAACCAAGGGTTTAGGGACAAAGACATTGGATCTGTCTTTGTTGGCCTCCATAAGGGTGGTGACGCCTCTAGGACTTGTGAATCTAGCTTGGGGCGCTAGAGTTGTACTCATGAGTCGGTAATATACTCTGTATATTATCGCAATTTCTCTGGTATTATCCTTACTGTTCATGTTTTTTGTTTTAACATTAAGAGTTAAAACATCCATGATGTTAGGATCATTAATATCTACTGAGAAATTAGGGTAACAGTTAAAGTACACCGGGCCGTCGGCTAGGTTACTTTGGATTACTCCTAAGAGAGAATCGTCAAAATTTAATAGACGAGCATCTCTTAGTATAGCACAGACAGGGATGTCTAGGCCCGGTCGAAAGAGTGGCTTAATTACCACCTGAACAAGCCCGATATGCAGATAATGAAACTGACTTTTAAATCGGCTTATATCTAAGTCATTTAAGAGTTGAATAATTTCCAAAGAATTATTGATAGCAACAGTAGACTCAGAGGTCTTAATTGTTTATGTTTCTATCGCCATTATTGTCACTACTCCCGGTTGAGGAGGCTTCGTCTAGAAGTTGGAGGATTTCTTCCTCATTGGCGTCCTGGCTTTCCATATCCTGTAAGGCCTTGTTTAATTTCTCCTTGAGGGCCTTCTTACTGTGAGAGGCCGAGGTTGA
>NW_025839332.1:0-1655 GCF_002878395.1 Capsicum annuum | reverse complement strand
AATGGAATTTATTTTTTCTTGTTAGTCTTGTATTCCCCAATTTCGTGGCTGGTTGTGCAATTCTTTTTTAAAAATACAAGTCACTTGGTTGCTGTTTGCAACATCACACAAATATAGAGTTCATGAAGTGTAATCTTGGTGTCTTTGCTTCAAGCTTCTTAAGTTTCCAAAATAATTTTTTCAACAAGTGAATTTTTAAGCCAACTCCTCATACTATCATGTGTTGATATTGTCATTTGTGTGGGAAATAGCAATCACATAGAAGCTTTATTTTTGTTAAAATGACAGGATGTATATATTGTTCTCACATTCTTATTCTGAAAAATTATTAAACCATAGGGAATCATTTCAAATTAAAATGGCTTGCTAATTTGATTTATTTCATCTATTTAGGACTGAATTTGTTACTAATCTTTACCTTTTCTTTCTTTATATGAACACTCTGGATCGAGTACATTTGGACTCACATTACCTTGCATATCTTCAAGTCAACCTCTTCTAAATCACCGAAAAGGAAGCAAGTATAAGGCCTAAGGTCCAAAAATCTAGAAATAACGGAACAAGTGGATGATCTTAACAGCTCTCAAATAAATGACACAATGCCTTCTAGGACGAGAAGAGTCAAAATGGGGCTAAAATCTCAGCTTGTATATTTTTATTGCTTTTGCTTATTTGTTCATTGTTGTTAATATTAATCCTTATTTTGTTAGACATGGATGAATCCTTATTATGTCAACACCTTTTCCTTTTAATTACTTTTTCAATTTGATTTATTTTAGCCAAACATAGGTTTATAGAATAACTTGAAAATTTTATATCTTTTCAAAGCTATTATAGCCCGAAGTCTTATCGGATTAAATTCTTTAAGATAGAATTATTTTGAAACTTTGATGTCTAGTTTATTTCATTATTTGGAATGGATTAAATGGATAAGTATCAAATAAATTCTATTTATTTAAAATAACTTTTTCAAATAAATTCAAGATTTTTCTAAAATAATTTCAAGATTTTTTTAACTTAAGAAAATTTTTCAAGTTTAGCTAAACAAGTTTAATCCGCCGGGAACGACACTTTGTGGATTTGGTAATTGCCTAACACCTTCTTTCGAATTTACTTGAACTCTTACCTAGACTTTGATTGTTTTTATTAAAAAGGTTTTTAAAATTACCTTTGTTAAAATATTTTTCTTAATTTCCTAAAAATTAAGAGGCAACTCTATTTTTCCTAAAAGATATTTTTCAAATAAAATCAAATAGATCTTTTTTAACTACGAAGTTATAGATTTTTTGACTTTTCAAAAATAGATCATAATAGAATAGTGACTCTACTGGAGATTCATTGAGGTTCTAAGGGTTTAATGTGTTTGACTAATATTTATATTAATTGTTAATTTTTCAATTATGTGTTTAAATTTTTGCGATTATTAACTATTGCATTCATGGCATACTTCCTCATTTGATATGTAATGCGGGGTGTCATAGTTGTTGCGGCCTCTATTGAGCAATTTCAAATAAAAGTATTGGAAATAAAATAGTTTATTGGCTCGTTAGGTGTCCAATGACTGTTTGTATTTTCAAACCCAAGTTTTCCACCTCGGAACCTGGTCAAAGCCCACTAAAGATATCTAGAATAGAGTGAAATCAAAATCCTTTTTA
>NW_025839331.1:0-1973 GCF_002878395.1 Capsicum annuum | reverse complement strand
CAACAAAAGTGATTCCACCCTCTTGTTGTTACCTAGTTCCAAGTTTCAGATTTGCCTCAAGGAAAGAGGACTTTGTCTTTCTATGGTATACATTCATCAAAAACTAATGAATGAAACCCTAGAAGGTTGTATTTATAGTGTATTACGAGAATAGTGTGAAATGTCTAAAATGACCCCTTAGTCAAAGTCTTCAGGTGGGCTCCCTTGGAGTGCATTGTATGGACTGCTTTTGGATCCTATTTAGGCCTTCCTTTGTACTTCACATGTACACTCCAAGTCTCGTGTCAATTCACTCTCGCACTGACCCACCTTTGTGGTCGTACCCATATCAGCGGGGCCATTTGGGTGATCAAACGAGTGAAACGGCATAAATAGTCTATTTTAAGGCCAATTCGGAGGACTATAGCCCACGATCTTCTGGGTGTGCACAGGGCCCGAGCATTTTTTAGGCTAAAAATCAATCTACGGCTCCCAGGCGTGTTGTGGATCGTCCAGAGGTGGGCCGTTGGGGTCAGCGAGGCTATTTCGGCGGTTAAATAGGCAAAATAATGTGCATGGGCCATTTTTGGGCTTATTAGGTGTGCTATAGCCCACGGTTTTCTAGGTGTGCCTGATCCCAGGCGTGTTTTGGGCCAAAAATTGTCCGAGAGCTCCCATAAGTGTTGTGGATTAGCTAGAGCTGGGCCATTAGGGTTGACAGTGCCATTTAGGCAGTCAAACAAGCTAAATGGCGTGAATAGGCCATTTTTGGGCTAATTTGGTTGCTATAGCCCATGGTTTTGTGGGAGTACCCAGGGAAGAAGAGTGTTTTATTTTAAAAATCAATTGGGGGCTCCCAAGCGTGCTGTGGATCGGCCAAGAATAGGCTATTGGGGTCGATGGGGATGTTTAGGTTATAAATTGAGCGAAACAGTGGGAATGAGACCTTTTCGGGCCAATTTGGTGTGCTATATCCTAAGGTTTTCTAGGTGTGCTCGAGGCCCAAGCGTGTTTTGGCCTGAAAATCAACTAGGGGCTCCCAAGCATGCTATGGATCAGCAAGCATGGGCCATTGGGGTCGACAGGGCCGTTTAGGTGGTCAAACAGGCAAAACGACGCGAACGGGCCATTTTTAAGCTAACTCTATGTGCAATAGCTCACAATTTATTGGGTGTGCCCGAGGCCCAGGCATTTTTTGGCCTAATAGTCGATTGTGGATCCCAGGCATTCTATGGATCGGCGAAGGGTGGGCCATTGGGGTCGGCGAGGCCATTTGGGTGGTCAAATAAGCGAACTCGGTGTGCTATAGCCCAGGTTTATAGCCTATAGTTTTCTGGGTGTGCCTGGGGCCCAGGTGTATTTGGGCCAAAAATTAATCCGAGGCTTCCAAGCATGTTGTGAATTGGCTAGCGGTGGGACGTTGGGGTCGACGGGACTATTTGGGCAGTTAAACATGCTAAACGATGTGAACGGGTCATTTTTTAGCTAATTCGGTGGTCTATAGCCCATAGTTTTTTGGGTATGCCCGGTGCCCGAACGTGTTTTGGACTGAAAATTGATCAGGGGCTTCCAGTCGTGTTGTGTTTCAGCCATGGTGTGCATTTGGGGTTGACGGAGCCATTTTGTCGGTCAAACAGGTGAAACGGCATAAACGAGTCATTTTTTGGCTAATTTGGTGTGCCATAGCCCACCATTTTCTGGGTATGCCCAAGGGTCGGGCGTGTTTTGGGATAAAAATTGACTGAGGCCTCCCAGGCGTGCTATAGATCATCCAGGGGTGGGCTATTAGGGCCAGCGGGGCTGTTTGGGTGGTCAAACGGGCTAAATGTGAGGAATGGGACATTTTTTAGCCAATTTGGTGTGCTATAACCCATGATTTTCTAGGTGTGTCCGGACGTGTTTTGGGCTAAAAATAGACCATGGGCTCCCAGGTATGCTGTGGATCGGCCAGGGGTAGGCCATTGGGGTTGGCAGGCTGTTTGGGCTGTCAAGCA
>NW_025839330.1:0-2808 GCF_002878395.1 Capsicum annuum | reverse complement strand
GATGAGTTTTTGGGCGTTTTTATATTTTTGAAAAAAATAAAAATTCTGAAAAAATTATTTTTTCAAACCAGTGGTGATAGGGATCATTCCTTATGATTTGCAGTGGTTAATAACAGTACATAATGTGAGTTTACATGTTGACATTGGTCATCTTTCCCATCAGATAAACTTGTATATTGTAATACTGTTTTATAGTCTCTTGTTTTTTACGACTTGTATTAACTTTTCAACTAAGTTACATGTTGGTTTAATGGTATAGAGACTTATGAAATGTGATATTTATCTATATTAAATTAACAGTTGACTCTCCAACTGAGTTGGTTCTGTTTCATTTAAGAGATAAAATATATGACATTACATGTATATTTGCTTAAATGGTTAAGTTTCCCTAACGATTCTAACTGTTTATATGCATGGTTATATGTGTGATGTGTTTTTGAAGAATTTTATTATTCTGCAGCATGTCTAATGATCTATTTTACTTTGATTATATAACAGATTAATCAAGTCTTCATTCAATCCCTTAACTTCTATCCTGAATCAAAATAAATTAGAAGGCCCTAACTATGTGGACTGAAAGCGTAACTTGGATATTGTTCTTACTTCTAAGGGCTTTAAATTTGTGATGGTTGAGAAATTTCCTGTTAAGTCGGATGAACCCACTGATAATGAGATTAAAGCCTACGATAAGTGGGTCAAGGCTGATGAGATGGCAAGATGCTACATTCTTGCCTCTATGGCAAATGTGTTGCAGCATCAGCATCAGTCCATGACTATTGCCTATGATATGCTTGAATATCTCAAAGAGATGTTCGGAGAGCAAAATCATGCTGCAAAGCAGACGGTCATGAAAGCTCTTTTCACCACAAAAATGGTTGAAGGAACTTTGGTAAGGGAACATGTTCTTAAAATAATGAGTCTATTGAACAACCTGAAAATTCTTGGTACGGTTATTGATAAGGAGTCTCAGGTTGAGATGGTCTTACAGACTCTGCCAGATAGTTTTCAGCAGTTTTGTTTGAATTAGAACATGAATAAGATGGACTTATCTCTTACGAAACTATTGAATAAGCTGCAAGCAGCAGAATATATCATTAAGCAACAAGCTCCTCCTGCGGTGTTGATGGTTGACAAACCTTCGTCTTCGACTTCTAAGCCAAGAGGCAAAAAGAAAAAGAAGAAGAAGCCTCATAAGGTTTCAGGTGCTAATGGTGGTGTGGCTAAGCGTAAGGAAAAATGCTATCATTGCAAGCAACCTGGTCATTATAAGAAACAGTGTCCCGGCTACATAGCTAAGATACAAAAATAAGGTACATCTTTTTTATATGTCGGTGAAACATTTTTAGCAGCTATTTCTACCCAATTTTGGTCTATAGATTCGGGAGCTACTAATCATATCTGCACATCCTTGCAGGATTTTTAGGAAACATGGCGCCTAAGTGGAAATGAACTGAACGTGTTTCAAGCAAATGGGGAACTAGCACCAACCTTAGCTATAGGAAATATTTTTATTTCGTTTAGTAGTTCTAGATTTTTAAGATTGAATAATGTTCTTTACGTACCTTCTATAAGAAGGAATTTACTTTCAGTCTCAACAATAATAGATTCTGGTTACAATATTTATTTTACTAATAATTGTGCAATTGTTAAGTTTAATAAGCATTTTATTATATCTCCTCCTAGAATACATGATTTATTTGTATTTCATGTTTCCCATGTTATGCTGTAAGAAATGGAACCTAATAATGTTGATAAATCACATAAAAGAAAATGTATTTTGAAATTAAGCGAAACATACTTATGGCACTTACGTCTAGGTCATATTAACTTAAATAAGATCTCGCGGTTAGTTTTTGATGGACCTTTGAGTTCATTGAAATTGGAGTCACTTCCAACTTGTAAATCCTATTTAGAAGGTATAATGACCAAGAGACATTTTCCTTCCAAAGGAAATAGAGTCGGTAATAAGTTAGAATTAATTCATGCTGATTTGTGTGGTCCAATGAATATAAAGCAAGAGGTGATTTTAAGTATTTTGTGACTTTCACAGATGATTACTCGAAACATGGATACATTTATTTTTTGCACCGTAAATTTTAATGCTTTGAAAAATTCAAAGAATTTAAGATGGAAACGGAAAAGCGACATAACAAACATATCCATACATTATGATCTGATCGTGGCGGTGAATACTTTTTTGTGGAATTCATTAAATACTTATCAGAATTAGGAATTACATCTCACTATTTTGCTCCAGAAATACCACAACAAAATGGTGTGGCAGAACGCTGAAATAGAAATCTTATGAAAATGGTTAGATCAATGTTAAGTTATTCAGATTTGCCTGTTTCTTTTTGGGGTTATGCATTAGAAACTGCAAATTATATTCTGAACTTGGTTCCTTCAAAATCAGTACCTTTAACCCCATCTAAATTATAGAGTGGGCGCAAGCCTAGCCTATGGTATATTTGGGTTTGAGGTTGTCCAGAACATGTGCTAAAAGAAAAAACTGATAAGTTAGAATCTAGGACAAAAGTGTGCGTTTTTATTAGATATCCAAAAGGAACAAAAGGGGGTTTATTTTATTGTCCTAAGGAATAGAAGGTAATTATTTTGACAAATGCCAGATTTCTTGAAGAGGATTATTTAATGAACCACGTTCCTAGAAGTAAAATTGTTTTACAGAAATCGAGCAATAGAATAATGAATAATGAAACACAAGAACAAATTCCAAAAACCGTTATTGACATACCACTACATCCACATAGTGGGAGAAATGTCAATAGACAAGAGGTTTCACAAGAGCAA
>NW_025839329.1:0-1354 GCF_002878395.1 Capsicum annuum | reverse complement strand
AGGATGCTTAACCCTTCCAGAACACATTCAAATGTGTAAATTCTTTATTAAAAAGCGAGTATCTTATATCATTTCCTGGAATTTTGCCAAAGGAGAACAAGATCGAATTACCTATTTGTCTAAAGAGATAAAAGTTAAAAGCTGGACTCCCAAGCCAGCAGCTCCTAAAACTCCTGACAAAGGAAGAACACCAGCATCCTCGGCTGGCGCCCCACAGAACAAACAAGCGCTCAAAGAAAGACTGAAGAAGGCTTTGCATGATATAGAAAGCCAAGACACCAGCAACGATGAAGTCCTACAGCTTCTAGAAGAAGCTTCCTCCACCAGTAGCAGTGAAAACAATGGGGATATGTTAAATCCCAAAGGAATTGCCAGGGCCTACATGGACCCTTACTAAGAATAGAGAAACGACCCCTTCAAAAGATAGAGGTTCAAAGAACCGGAATTATTTTTTGAAAGGGTATTCTACTATTCCTAGTAGGAATCTACTGGACCCTACCTATACTCAGCTTTATTAAAGGCTAAACCCTACAATCAGCTTTATTAAAGGCTAAGGAATCTATCAGCTTTATTAAAGAAGACAGCACATTTGCTTTTGAAAAAGCATGTCCACTCAAGGAAAGAAGAATCTACTTTATAGATTAAATCTAAGCCTTACACATGTACGCACTTGATGTGTAATCTAGTTTTTCCTATCTATATAAGGCAGCTTGTAATCTAAGAGAAGGCATCAGATAATTTTCCATCTTAGAAATTCTCTATTGCCCTATCTCTTGTAAAAGCCCTCTTGTAATGTTTTCATTGAAGTTTGAATAAACTTGTAAGTTGTTTAATCTTTTTCTTTAAATTTACTCCTTTTATACTAGTTCTTACTAGTTTTCAAAGATTATATTCACGATCCGTTTTCTTTAGTTTATGCTCAGATCCCCATTACAGACTTGGTACTAAATACCCTTGCATATTCAGCCATGCATTCATTTATCAGTTCAGGCATGTCATTATGCATCAGGCATGCATTCTCACCATGAGAAATTCAGTTCATCAGAATATTCAGTCATGTATTCATGAGTCAATTATCCATGCATCAGATGTGCATGAATTCAGCTTATGAGTCATGCATCAGATGTGCATATTTAGTATGTTATATATTCAGATCCACAGTCATGTCAGTCATGAAATAATGTTTTGATAGTGTATGTCTTGTATGTACTTCAGTTGATCTTTTCTTCCATCTTAGTCAATCTCATTTGAGGATGAATGTCCCCAAGGGGGAGATATTGTAATACCCCCAAAATTTCAAACCAATTTTAGCACCATGTTTCAAACTCATTAATAGTATATCATGGTTCTTTAT
>NW_025839328.1:0-1286 GCF_002878395.1 Capsicum annuum | reverse complement strand
CCATGAGATTTTTGGATAACCCCACGTACCTCTATATGCGAATATGAAAGGTGCTTCTTGAGGCCTACGTTGCGGGGATTCCAAATCTTCAATTTATTTTGAAAACCCATGGTTGAATCTTGAACTACTTGGGTTTTTATTTTGAAACCCTAGAGAGAGTTCTTGAACATTTTGATGAATGAAGGTGTATTTTGGGATCTTTGGGAACTAAATTTCGTGTTTAGGGCTAAGTAAGGGTGGAAAAGGACCGTTTTGCCCCCAAAATAGAGTGTTTAAGTCATTTAAAACCTTTACATAGGCGCTGCCTATGCTATTGGCTATGCTTACATAGGCACTGTCTATGCTATCGCCTATATTTACATAGGCACCGCCTATGCTATCGCCTATGTTTACATAGGCGCTGCCTACTACTTTGAAAGGCCATAACTTCTTGCTCGGGTGTCGGATTTTAGCAAAATTTGTATCGTTGGAAAGCTAACTCAAAGATCTATCATTTGACATATACTAGGCTCTCTAATTCGACATATACAGAGAGTTATGATCGATGGAATCTGTCACAAATTACAACGTCCACTAAAACTTAATCGATCGGAATAGTTTCAACTCGTCCTTGAGTTGAAGGACCTCTATGGTCTAAATTCAACCTTGAATGGATTCACATACTATGCAAATAATTAACATGCCATACTGGCATAGGATTTATGGCTTCGAGATTATCAACGCATCGGAATCTTGGTCTATATTGTAGCCCGAAATGCGGGGCGTTACAATCACAGAGATATTAAGTTTATCTGAATCCAATATTTTTAATGTAGGGACAAATTTATGTGTAAAAATTTATTAAATTTGCACCAAAAGTAAGTTCTAACTCATAGTTTTATAAATACAATAGATTCAATACAAAAATCTTTAAAAAGTAAATTCATAAAATTTTAATCTGAAATCCCTTATGTCATTAAATGTAAGAATGACATATAGTTGGTATTGGACTTGGCAAAATAAAAAAAATTAAGTGGAAAACCATGAAAGAAATACTCCATAGTTAGTGCTCGACTTGGAAAAGAGTCGTCCAATAATTTTACAATGAAATGTACAGTTAGTGATATATTTTATTTTTTTTCCTTTAGCTCTTTAAGTTCAAAGAAATGGCCGAAAATACCCTTGACAGCGAAAAACGGAAAAAAAAATAGCAAGGCAAAAAAATTTGCTAGGCATAAGTTCAGTGATACAAGTTATGCTCCAAGACAAAGTTCTCTTAAAGTCTTGCCCTGCAAAATAGATATTAC
>NW_025839327.1:0-16961 GCF_002878395.1 Capsicum annuum | reverse complement strand
ACTTTCCAACAAAACTACGGAGTTTATTAGTAAACTTCCCGGTAATTTTTGCGGATCAATTACTTCCCCTGCCGTCAGGTTGTTGATCGTATTCCCTTCCGCTGAAATTAGTAGGGATGGCGTAATTCGCTCATCCCATCTAGGTAGGACTTAACACCTTATACTCCACTGTAAATCTCCATTAAAGGCTGCTTCACTCTTTCAACCTCCTAATACAACATGGCAGAAACTCCAACAGACGACTAGTAGTACATTCAAAAAATCCTCATGTAATTCTTCTACCAACTCCTGACTCTTAATTCCTCGAGTCGATTATGATTTTGATGTCGATGACTGATAAAGAAATGGACATTGAGCCTAACTTAACCTCAAAAGCTAACTCATGAGAAAAGCATTGTCCAAGACCATATAAAGAGATCAATGACACTTTAATCCACTAATGTGGGACTCCAACACCCTTACACGCCCAGGACTAGACATCTGAAGCATGAACAATATAAGATGGAGGCCCAACATCAAAAATAATAAACTGGGTGGACCTGATTTTGATATCATGATAAAAAAATAGATATTGGATCCAACTCAACCTCAAAAGCTAGCTCATGAGAGGAGGATTACCCAAGACCATATAAGGAAGGAAATCCAAGACTCTTTAACCTACCGATATGGAATTTCAACAATGACATCAAAAAGGTTGTCTTTATGTTGCATTTTGACTTCAACAAACAGAGAAATTCAAAGTCCATAGAGGGGCAAGGTTGTCATTAACTAAGTTAATGTATGTGTTGGAATCTTTTTTATTACTAATACATAGGAAATATTGGTATTATCAATGCATGTCTTAATACTCAATAGATTGTATAACTTATGCAAGTATTAGTTTGATAGTACACATTAAACTAATGTGTGCATTTTCAAATGCACTCTACCAAACGAGCCCTTAGAGGCAGAGATTTAATTCCAGAATTTTCCCTCAAATTATACATTTACATTTTCTTTTTTCACTATTCCCAGGCCCTCTTTAAGTAAAAACCTTGCTTCTTCAAGAGATGGCCTACTAGTAGTTGAGCTATGCATGAAAACAACAAGCGAGCACTTATCAAAATTTACTCGTAGCATCACTTAGCCATTCACGTGCCTTTTAAACTTGATTGTGAGTTACTCTCTGAATTCCAAGTTAATTGTATCCGTACATTAGTATATGGAGTAATCAAAACGAAAAAGTAAAACAAACTAGCTTATCTATAGGAGTTTGTAGAAATTAAATCTGAAAATTGATCAAAACTGCATCCACCACCATAAAAAGCATAACAATTCAAAACCAAATCTAGCTAGATTGCATATGTTGCAAGAAAGAATGCTATAGAAGAGGAGATAGGAAGAGTACCTGCCAGAGCATTTGAGGGCGTAAGAGATTTGCATGATGGGTACTGGAACAGAGTAAGGGTTCTTGACAGCGACGTTAGCATGATAAGAAATACTGTCCATGCTCACTTTCTTCATATCAACGTCTGTTATTTCTGCCTCTGGTTTCTCCATATTCCCCACCTTCTCCACCACGTAATTCTTCGCTTTCTCCATCAAATCTGCCATTTCTTAAAGTAAATCCTTTCTGTTTTACAAAAAGTTAATTGAAAATGTAGTAGTGCTTGAGGAATATCAAATATGCATGTAGGCTAGCTCTAGAGTGTACGTCTATTTATAGGAGGATCATCATGAGGATCGATCTGTGTTATATAAGAGTGTCAGAGTTGACACGTAAAAAGGCTATGATATTGGACACTGCTCTCTCTCTCTCTCTTTTTTTTCTGCATGCCAACACGGGTAGTACACGTGATGGTCGGTATCTTTAGCCCGTGTCCAACGTTTGATCACATCAATGCATCTATGGATATCTATCTACTCCCTCCTCCCGATTTTACTCCTATCAAATTTTCTAATTTAATTTCTTATTTTTTTATTTTTAATATTAATTATCATTTTATTAAATTAAAATATAAATATTATTTAATAAAAATATTATATTATTAATTATTTTTTTAATTAATGTATAATATTAAATTAAAATGAGTAAAATAGAATAAAAAGAATATTTATTTCTTCAACATTAATTACGTTCCACTCTTTAGTTGGTTGGAAGGGGGAAAATAAATGGTTAAAACTTATTATTAACTATATATCTATGGACTTAAAAAGTCGTTGTCCATGTGGAGCTTGTCATGTAACTGGATAAAATTGCAAACGTATACTCAGAGAATTGGACACCAACACACATTACAAAATACTTACTTAATAAATAAATTATTAAAGTATCTTTTATATTTCAAAATAAATGAGTAGTTCACAATTTAAGGTAGATGTTGAATTTTTTTTTTAAATTTATCCTTCATTAAATATGGATTGGGAGTGATGTATCATGTGTCTTGTTTTTTAAAGAGGGTAAAAATGAAAAGCATGATAAATTTATGTTTTTACTTTTTTTCTTAATATGTGTGTCAAAATTCAACAATTAACTTATTGTGAAAGGGAGGAAGTAATAAATAAAAAAATAATTGTACTATATTATTTCTATTAATTAAATATTATAAAATAAATCAAATTAATTACAAGCAAAGTAGAATAAAGTAATAAATGATCTTTTGATTTTTATATAGAATTAATAAAATTGAATAATTATTTGTAATATAGATGGCAAATAAAGATAGAAGGAGGAAGAAGAAAGTATCTAACTTTGAGATTTCACCACGTATTGCTCAACATCTGCCGACAACTCTTAGAGCTCATGATCCGAATTCTTCATTTGTCAATCTCAAAAAGATGGTCCCATTCTACTTTCTTTAATTTAATTTAGTGTACGAATTCTCTAAATAGTGGGTCCCCCCCACTACTATCTATACAAAAATATTATTTTTCCATACGTCTCAGTTACGATTTCGTCATTTTATTGAATCAATCGGTATATCTGAAGGTTACGAGCCCCATGATAAAACGTCTTATTTACGTTTTGTCATTCGGCCAAGACATCTGATGGCCCTTTGTAAGAACATTTAACTTGAATAGCAGTCCAAAAGGACAACATAAACTTAAAACAAACTTGATTACTTTTTTTTATAATCACTGTTAAGCACTAAACATACCACTTTTAGCCGGTCAAAGATAATTTTACAAAATAGCTAGCTATGCTTTAAAAGACACTATGCAAATTGCAATGGAACAACATGAGGTAAGGTGCAATTGTGTTGGTCTTGCTCAGCCACACCTGGTGTCATGCTAAGCGTTGATAGCATGTAAACTCGATCTTGCCCATAACTCACACTCCATGAGCTAGTTTAAAAGAAAGAGGATTGTCCTAACCTTTTAATCATCAATGTGCGACTTTTATCATTCACCGACGACGACTCTACTTAGTGATTGTCCTTTTTTTTTTTACATTTTGATGCATGGTATAGTACGTTGTTAATCATTGGTCGGAAATTAACGCGTACAAGAACCTACTTGGTAGGTGTACGTCTCACGGTGTAAATACAGAATATCATCCACAACAAAAGATACATCGAAATGTTGATATCTTTTATACTTCTCCTAGAAATTCTTGCCAGGTCTTGAATGAGGCAGGTAATGAGTTTGTTGATACAATCACACCAGCAAATGGATTCCTTTCACCAGACAATAAAAACTATAGCAAAAGCCAATTCATTGAGCAGCTAACGCATGAAAATAAATACAGCACGCACGGGCTGTCCAACTCTGGATAAAATTCAAATGCCAAACAAGTCTAGAATCGTTGTGCATTCTATGCCAGCTACATCAGTGAAAACAAATGCCCCAGCAAGCTACAGTCAACAAATTAACTCAAGTGTCTTCCTGGTGCCATCTCGTCTAGCAACATGTGGGGAAAGGCCAAAATGAGTCCAGCCACGGTTATTTAGCTTGTGCGAAGGATAGATTTGAAGCAACAGAGCTTATTAGTGGCACCAAGAATTAATAACTAATTCTCTCTAGTAGGATTTGGGAGTGGCAGCCTAAGTAGCAAACTCTATTTGGCTCCATCACAGCAACTTAAAGTAGTGTGATCGATAATATCCTTTCAATTTTGCGAACTGTTTAATTTCCTCCGGTTATTTAAATATGAAATTATTCACTTCCAAGAGAGAGAGAGAGAGAGCATGATAGTCTTTGGTCACAATCTTGTTAAATGTTTCTTTATGACTTCAACATTTTGTAAAATATCCACTTTTGCGTACTAATTTTGAATCTCTAGATCAACACATAACTTTTAGTTTAATATTATAATTTGAACTGGTTAACTTCACTACTAGTGGTTAGACTCCACTTTTCATAGATCTAGTGGCTAGATATGTTACCTAATTAATTAATCAATTGAATTGATCCAAACCAAAAGGGTGTGGTGGGAGAGAGAGAACAGAAAAGGGCGAGAAAAAGAGGTAAGAGATCATGAGATGTTTGAGAGCATTCAAGTTGACATTAATATTGGTTGAAGAAAGTTCAATACTTGACCACGAGATCCTTGATATCATCCTCTGTGTAGTCACAGACGATAATAAGATGCATCGGAACCCTTCTGATAAATTAGAAGTGTAATGACTTCTTGTCCTTCCCTAAGAGGACTCTTCTTTACAATGTGTAGATAGACGTATATATGGTGTGTATATCGAGGTTCTGATATTGGAAGGTGGAGGGATGGATAAGAACAAAGAATGTTAAAACTTACTTTCTAGCATACAGAATAGGTATAGAGAAAAGGAGGAGTGGTAGAATGGTTCACTACTTGAGAGAGAGAGAGAGAGAGAGACATTTCGGACAAGCCTCTTGTAAAATTCTAAAAGCCATCAACAATTCAAATTCAGCTTCACTGCATTTTTGAAAGCAAAGTGAAATAAATGTAGTTCTTGCCTTCTTGATACATCCAAAGCTTGCATATAAACTACCAAAAGGAAATTCAGCAGAGTGTAACAACTTACTTTTGAACAGCAGGTGGGTGTGTAGGATTGAGGGTTGAAGATCTAAGGCGCAGTACCCATGCACAGAATAATATATTTATAGAAAGGTCGGGAAGGACATAAAAAGAGAATTTACTAATAAATTCACCAGCATTATCTAGAGCCTTTAACGTTCAAGAGAAAACATGGATGGTGGTGGACTGGTGGCCAATAGAGTTAAAACAGGGGCTTCTTTCCATTTAACATAGCAAGCAAGTGATCCAAAACTTTACTTCCACCATCCCTCAGACCAGAGTGCATGTACTCATTCGTAATCCAAAGCCTGATTCCTGAGATCTGAGAAGCGGTCTCCAGAGATAGCTTTAAGTTAACATACATGTCTTCATAATAAACAGCGGCTGCAACTGGTACCTATAAACACAAAAAAACGCGGGTAGCTACGTAAAGTCTAAATCATTTGATCAGGTCGCTGTGACTCCACTTACTTCAGTTTGGCTTTAACGAAGGAGGCAATTTATATTTTATAAGAATCTAGACGTCAAGATAATTAAAATCCTTAATATAATGATTGACATGAGTACAGCAAACGACATCAATCATCAGGTATCCGAACTTTTCAGTTTTAACAGAAATACAACGTACTTTGTTATCCTTTAATGCAGCAACATCGTATAATGATGGCCAATCCTTCTTCTCTGCTAATAGCTGGGCAGCATCTTTGAATGGCCTCAATGCATGGACTTCATCAAACAACCATGGGAAAATCATCTGCATGTTAAATTAAAAAGCGATCAACACTTGCTCAGAATACAAGAGAAGTCCAAACTCTGTTTTTCACCCAAAAAGTAAACAAAGGAGTCTTCTTAATTCCAGCTGAAAGAAATATAAATGCATTGTACGAAGTTTTGACCTCAAATCAATATCTGGTCAGAATTAATGTAAAACAAATCCCCTTTTTTTTTTTTTGATAAAGTAAGTTGTTCATTGATTGGCATCAAGAAGATGCAACGGTCACAAAAGTAATATGCTAGCTCCCATACAAGATGCTATCAAAGGGTCGGGGAGTTAGCCAAACGGCAAAAAGAGAAGCTGAATGTGTGATAAATCAAAATGTCCAAAATAATGCAGTGGAACTTTTGTTAAATTTTGTATAACAAAGACAAACCTCACAACTCTGATCAATAAGTGCCTTATGTAGGAGAGAGAAGCTCTTCAAACCCACTACATTATGCATGATAATTTCACTAGCTTTCAGAATTGGTCCAAGGAGTATTCCCCGACTCCAGAGTGATGATTTTGTCCCTGATATATCGATCGTTCATATGCCGTTCCAAATAAATCATTTTGTTTAATTGATCCTTTCCTCCGATCAACAACCAAATGTCCATATGACTTTAGGAGGGGTACTTTATCAGTCAATTCTTATGAATTCTAACCATATGTTCCTTTGCATTTCTTTGAAAAAGAAGAAATTGAATTTGTAAACTAAAAGAATTAATTTGCAGTGGAAGCAAAAACAAGATCAAGTAACAGAAAGGTACATACATTTGCTGGAAGCAACAAAATTATGTCGGACCTTAAACTACGGGAAATAGGCAGGATGTGTAAGAAGAGCATATACATGATAGTTGCTCATAAATGAATAGGCATTAATATGATTTCAAATTCTCTATGGTCTACGTGACGTCACACCTTTGCTCGACTAAATGAGAGTGTAGCTGACATGGTAAAAGAACAAATCAGCCATACTTTTCCTGACCCCTTTTTCACAAACTGGAATTCAACTCCCAGCAGGACACTACACTTAAATGTAATGAACATTTTTATAGGAGAACAAAACGAAGCTAATTTACAGCTCTTGCCACATATTTATGATAGCTTCCAATAATTATGAATATATAGTGAATTTTTTGTGCAAGCCGTACATATTACGTAACAACAATGAGGGAAGGTCAATTTGATTAGTTAAATATAAGTTTAAGTCTTCTCAAGGGCGGGTCCCTTTAATGTGGAAGTCATATATCAAAGAAATTTAGGTGGAATTAAAATATTTTTTTGATGCTTGCTACATGTTATGGCAGTTCTTAACCAAAAATGACCACATTGTGTCTCACCTCTCCAGTAAAAAGTACAGGGCGGCCAACTTTTGCAGCCTCAATTGCATCAAATTTGTCGTCATTTTTAGCCCTAATTCTCTGAGCAGACCACAAGGATGAGGCACCCTTCACATCAGAAAAAAGCCAATGAATTAGACAGTTCAAGCATGCCTGCAGAAAATAGGTATCCAATACAATAAAAGTAGATGCAGAAATTCCTTCGGCCGAGTACTCCCTCTGTTATAGCAATACTCCTATTACAAAGTTTACCTGGCAATATATGGTTTCATGCATAAGAGCATATAAAGGGTTTGCATCAAATGCGATCCATCTCTCATACTGCAATGCCACAGAGAACTCAATTTAGCAGATATCATCATCCAGCTCCTGCACTTTTAAATACATCTAGAATTACCAAGAAAATGCTGCCTTAGAATCTCCTAAATGGAAAAGAATCTCAGTCTACAGTAACAGTTATGAAACCTCTGTTTACTTGTTAACACTTGAAGGAACAGCGCTTCTACAGTGCATCAGCCTTGCGAGAATAGTAATAAAGTTAATCCAAGTGAACTATGGCATGACCTCTAAGTCATCATGAGCTGCTAAAGGCTTAAATATGTCAGTATCCAAGATTAACATAAACATACACCTTAATTTATCATATTTATACACATTTTCACTCTTATAAAGTAACTACAAAAATTCTAACTAATTATGTATCTTCGTTGGATGTATTGGGAGCTAATTATGTATCTCGACAGACCCAAGATAAGACTAGTAACTACTAGAATAGTGACAATGAATATGAAGATCTTGGTTGCTTTACCCACATAGTCACATCTGAAAGAACTTTATCTTTGTCCAGCATCTTGAATTAATTTTTACCATGCAACAGAATTTCAAATTTTCTAGAGAAATAAAGCTAGAAATAGCCTAACATGAGATTTAGTTGCCGGTTCATAGATGACCACAGCTCATGAAAGATTTATGCATTCTTCCTTGTCAGGATATTCACTCACGTGTTCTTTTCTTGTTCCACCCTTTATTTTTTATTTCTTCATATGAAAGATTGAAGTCAAAGCTGGTTTAATTAGTCATGAATCATTGTATTCACAAATCAACATAAAGATATCACTGACTCACTAGAAGAAACATATACATAAATAAAGAATGTAGGCCACCACAAAAATTTATACTGATGAAAATGAACACGAAGCATTTGAACTCAATGGCATAATTTTTGGAGGATATCTATGCCAGCAAACTTAGTTCATGAACCATAATTGCTAAACAAGATCTCTAGTTTTTGCAATATTATAAAACCTAAATTCAGAATAAAATCACCGTGCTTTTTTGTAATAGGCACGTGTATATCTTACAGCATTCAAGAAGTAGTCACTGATTCTCCTTTTTGCTCCTTGAACTATTACAGGATCCCAGACTCTCTCAAACCTATAAGCATTGTATGGAAAGGTAAAGATTCAAATATATGATATTTTTTGGAAGAAAAAAGAGAGTAGATGGCAAAATGATGGCTTACAGGTAATGCAATCGTTCGAAACCGGTGCTTGATCCTAGACCTGAGAGACCAAGAAGTTGTAGTCCTCGAGGTGTTAAGATGCCGCCAGATGGAAGAGGCACCTACGTCAAACACGGAGAAAAGGAGGGAGATAGGACAGGGTGTAAAGAGAGAGAGACATTAACAATACTTGGAAAAGTATGTATCAGATGGACTCATGAAGAATGTTATTGTATATCAGTATAGCTCCCTTACCCCTCCTCCTGACTCTGCCAGGTAATTTACAACATCACGAACAATTTCAACATCTTGTGGAAATCTCTTGTAATATTTTTCATTCTGATAAACAAGCTGCTCAAAGCCTGCGTTATAAACAGAATCAGCTGTGCATCCTTCACCAATTGGAGGGAGCCCGCCAGTTATAAGAGCTTGTTTCAGTCCTTTAGGAGCAAAACTCAAGTAGGTAACTGCACAAAATCCTCCAAAGCTCTGCATGATTATAGACCCGATATTCCACACACCACCGAGAAAGTAAAGCATAACTAGCATCAGTACTAAGACTTCCATATACCATATGAGATGATAATTTTCCTCAAAAGAGAATTTTAAATAATTTTCTATAAAATATATATTCAAGACCGTTGAAAAAATTGTTCCTGCAGTATGTCTTCTTTAACTAATTGTTGAGAGAATGAAACAATAGGGTTAATTTTGAAAAAACAAATACAGAAAACAGCAAAAACTATGTGACCTGTCCAAGTATTGTCCAAGGTCCAGCATCAGGAACAAGGCATTTTCGGATGAACTCAGCATCATGTACTATATTATCAGCTCGGAAATGTTTCAAGTAGTTAACCAAATCCTCAGCAGACTTCACTTGTGACATAGATGATGGCGTTAAAGGTGTTGATAAACCTGTTCCTCTCTGCAGGAAAAGCATTAGCACAAGGAAACAGAGAACTGCTTATTTCATTATGGTTGAGAGAGAGAGAGAGATTGCCTGATCCATTAGAACTAGACGGTACTCTTCACATACTCTGCTTATCCATCCGCCAGCTTCAGTTGGTCTGGTGCATTCAAAGCCCGGTCCACCTTGCAAATATAGTAGATATGGCAGAGACTGTTCCTCCTTACCAACTGCAGTTTACTTGATAATCAGTAGAGAAAATATATATAAACCAAAAAATGATACTAACAGAAAATAGCAGCTAGTTAATCACCGACTAAAGGCCAATTACTCCCTCCATTCTAGCTTAAGTGACATGATCCAGAGTACAAGGGTCAAACTGCCTAATTTTCAGTGTAAATTCGTACACAGATCTTCAACTTTTTTTTGAAATAATATTTACATTTTGTAAGTTACTAAAAAGATTAGTCACAACAGTTAAAAATTCAAAATAATTAAAAGGTATTTGAAAATTTTGTGCTAAATGAAAAACTTCTTTGACTCACCAAATAAAAACTGTGTCACATAAAGTGAAACAACGGGAGTACTACATATTAAGATTTCTAAGTGGCTAGAACTTCTCTTACTTTTCCCTACAACCACGTTTTTGCATCCATCAATGCCAAGTTAGTTGTAGACATGTAGAAAGAAATCATCATAACATAAGTATTTGCATATTGTATTTGCATAACATCATAACATAGGTAGTGCATTCAGGTAAGCTGATATCTCCGTCTCTTACCAAATTGTGACAGCATAATTGACTGAAAGTTTGCCACACAACTTGTGGAGTAACAACGCAAAGGTTCATGTCAACCGTTTATGGCAAATGTGAATCTAACAAAGTTAACTTTTACCTAGTGTTATCAAGAGCGAAAAGCACAAGAAAGCTCTAAGGTCCATTGGGGCTTTAAGCGCAAAATGTGAATAAAGCATGGGCTTTAATGAAAAAAACCACAAAAGGAGAAAAATAAAAAAATATATGTTTAGCCCAAGATTAATAATTATAAGCGTGAATGACATACATATGAACAAAGAAATTGAAAAAAATATTAAGATGAAATGAAATATCAATTGTTTAGCGTCGCCTCTCCAGAAGAGGCTCATTAACAAGAAAATTATGTCGTAGAAAATTGATGACGACATTGAACCGCACATTAAGCAAGGCAAAGCGCTCAACACAAAATGAGCCTCGCTTTAGAGCTTAAGCACGCTTTAAGCGCGCCTTTGATACCACTGCTTTACCTTTAAAATTAATAAATATTTCTAGCTAAATTTCTAATACCGCAACCTCTCTTCTTTTAAGAAGGCTTAGACTGGCACCATGAGCAAGCTCCTCCACATGGCCAACCCATCCATCTTAGGATTAAGGTGTAGTTGTTGACAAGTATGCACAGTGAGATGTCTTGCTTTTATCCAGCAACTGTATTTTTTTCTTCTCTTTTCTTTTTCTCTTTCTTTTTGTGACAAGTAACTAAGGTAACATATTCTACTCCCAAATTGTTACAGGGGCCACACTTCCTCTTCAATGAAGTTTCTTTCCTCTTCCTATTTTTGAAACTCAAATCATTAAATCATTGGTGACAACATGTTCTCTTACTCTAGAATTTATCAACAAAACGAAAACATACCCAGTGCAATCCCACAAGGGGGTCTGGGTAGGGTAGGATGTACCAGACTGTACCCCTACCTTCTTGGAGGAAAGAGGGTATTTCTGATACTCTTAGCTCAAAAATGTGTAATCAAAGCAGAATAAGATACTATGCAGACTAACTAATACTATTAAATAAGGAGAAGAAGAGACGAACCTCATGCCGCTCCCACACAAAAGTACGACAACACTCGACTACCTACTACCCTTCCCGTATCATATGCATGCGGATTTTAAAATGGATATTCAGATGAAGTGGGAGCAGAATTGTTTTAAAACTTTGAAATTCTAAAGCTTGGTGTCTAAGCCTCGTCTTTTATAGATGCGAGATGAGATTCGAAATATGTCGTGTAATGTTTCTTGAAATTTTTAGTGCTGATTAGGTAATACTCAGATCTGAGTTATTGACTCAGCACAAAGTAAACTGATAAGTTTCCTACCAAACTTCTGGATTTCAAGTATGAGATATCACTTTTACAACCACTAGGCACAAAGAAAAAAAAGCAAAGATGGATATTCAATTTGATACAAAAGATTTAAACTTGTTACACAGGAGTAGCAGTTAGATCAAGCTTCACGAAAATTCAAGGACTTCGAAGCTCTTTCATTTGTCATTTTCAACACAGTAAGTTGCACTAACTAGCTAGTCCAACAATACTACTAAGTGAATCAAATCTTTTGCCTTTAAACTATAACTGTTATCCCAATTACTGTATATGTTAAGCCATCCTAAGATAAGATCTATTTCCTCAAAAAATAAAGTTATACACCGAAAACTAAAGTGCAAAAGTTAAATCAACACCGACAACTGCCTAAAAACAGAAATCTCACAGAATCAATACATAAGTGCAAAAGTTAACAGAACAAATGTGAAACAAGTGTTTAGTTTTGAATCTACTAGCTTAAACTTATCTGGAAAACTTCTCTTACAACTTTACATATCAGTTAAGCTGAAATAGAGCTTTTTTATAAGATCAACTAATAGCCAGTTTGGCCAAGCTTTTGGGAGGCTAAAAGTGCTTCTTTTAAAAAGGTAAGGTTCTTGGACAAGCTTTTGAGATTAAATAAGTGCTTCTAGAGAGTAGCAGAAAAGTTTTTCAGAAGACAAAAATTGTAGAATTTTCGTAAAAGCACTTTTTTGAAAAGCACTGTTGAGAACAATACACTTAGAAGCATTTTTAAAAGCTTGATCAAACACTTATTGTGGCTCAAAAGTGTTCTTTCAATTTATTGGTCAACCACAAACCATTTCTCACCAAAAAAATAGTACTTTTTTGAAAAGCATTTTAACAAAAAAACACTTTTGAAACCAAGCAGATTGTAGAAGCTCGGTCAAACAGGCTATAAAACCAAAAACTGCCTAAATACGAATCAAATAGAATGAACACATAAGCACGATAATGTGCATAAGCAAATCGAACAAATGTAAATCTAGCAAACCGAACAAATGTGAATCCATCAAGCAAACAACTATAACCACTATATGAAGATACTCAGTATATCTATTCAGACGTAGAATATATTTACAATCAATCCTTGTACTTTAAACAGAGTTTAACAAATGCAAAATCCATAATGAAGAACAACGGGAACCAAAATTAGAGTAGTACCAGCAACGACTTCGCGAGCGAAGACGGTGATTTTAGGGGAGGAAGAATTATAATCAAGAGGAACGCTGAATCGGTGATCGCGCAATCGGAGGTCGGGAATGGAGTACCAACCGCCGGCGACGTGTTCCTGCGTTGTGGAGTTGCCGTCGATGGCGGCTGATTTGTTATCGGCCATTGCTTTTAGTTTTGGGAGTGGAGTAGTGGAGAAGCGCAAGTAGAGATATTGTGCTGGAAGTGTAGATAGTGAAAATATGGGAGTCGAAAATGGGATTTTATGAAGACTAATGAGCGGCTTTATGAATGATGAGTGAAGTGACCGCATTTTCACTTTCTTAAGTTCTCTCGGCTAGACACAACTATACCCACACTCGAGCAGCTGGGGAAAATTTAAAACAGCGAGTGCACACATTTTACCGAATTATTATATTGAACAAAAATTTTTGATACCATATTTTTTGGTATTATGATATTTGATCTGGTATATAGTATATATTTTAATTTTTTAAAGTATATGATATGATATATGGTATTTATAAATAACATACCGAAATAACGAATACCATACCAAAGTATATATATAATTACATAAGTAACTTTTATATATATATATACACAAAAAAAATACTTAGTATTAGTATAAAAGTGTTTAGACTTTGAAACTTTCGCTACTCTATTTTAATTGAAATATCTTTTTGGTGTAATTGACTAATAAAAGGAACGGAAAAGACTCAAAAATACCCCTGAACTATATGAAATAGCTCAAAAATACCCCTCGTTAGATTTTTAACTCAAAAATACCCTTTCGTTAAATATTTGGCTAAAAAATACTCCTCCCTCTAACGAAATTCGGAAAAGGATCAAAAATACCCTGAACTATCTGAAATGGGTCAAAAATACCTCTCTATTAAATATTTGGCTCAAAAATAGCCCTCCCCTTAACGAAATTAAATTATTTCGATTGAATTAAACCCTAACTTTAACTTTTTAACCCTAATACTTTAATTTTTTTACATAAAAGTATTTTTTTAATTTTAAAAATAAGATAATGAAAAAAAATATTTGAATTATAATATAAATTGATTGAATTTGATTTGAAAAATAAACATTCATTTATTCTAAAAGTTATTTTCATTTACATATTTTTAATATTTAAAGAAATTAACGAAATATAAATTAACGAAATTAATGAAATATAAATTTTCACTTAAAGAAATTACCAAAATAAAAATTAAATGATGAACTTTATATAAATTAACAAAATAATCGAAATAATTTAATTTCGTTAAATACCCCTCTGTTAAATATTTGGCTCAAAAATACCCTTCCCCTTAACAAATTTAAATTATTTCGATTTAATTAAACCCTAACTTTAACTTCATAATCCTAATACTTTAATTTTTTTTTACATAAAAATATTTTTTTAATTTTAAAATAAGATAATTAAAAAAAGTATTTGAATTATAGTATAAATTAGTTGAATTTGATTTGAAAAATAAACATACATTTATTCTAAAATAGTATTTTCACTTTACATCTTTTTAATCTTTAAAGAAATTAACGAAATATAAATTTTCACTTAAAGAAATTACCGAAATATAAATTAAATGATGAACTTCATATAAATTAACAGAATAATCGAAATAATTTAATTTCGTTAAATACCCCTCTATTAAATATTTGGCTCAAAAATACCCTTGTCCTTAACTAAATTAATTATTTCAATTGAATTAAACCCTAACTTTAACTTTTTAACCCTAATACTTTAATTTTTTTACATAAAATTATTTTTTTAATTTTAAAAATAAGATAATAAAAAAAAACATTTGAATTATAATATAAATTGGTTGAATTTGATTTGGAATATAAACATACATTTATTCTAAAAGGGTATTTTCACTTTACATCTTTTTAATCTTTAAATAAATTAAAGAAATTAACGAAATATAATTTTTCACTTAGAGAAATTAATGAAATATAAATTAAATGATGAATTTTATATAAATTAACGAAATAATTTAATTTCGTTAAGGGAGGGGTATTTTTGAGCCAAATATTTAACAGAGGAGTATTTTTGACCCGTTTCAGATAGTTCAGAGGTATTTTTTATCCTTTTTCGAATTTCGTTAGAGGGAGGGGTATTTTTGAGCCAAATATTTAACGGAGGGGTATTTTTGAGTCAAAAATCTAATGAAGGGCATTTTTGAGCTATTTCAAATAGTTCAGGGGTATTTTTGAGCCTTTTCCGTAAAAGAAATTGTTTATACTTCTTTTTCAATATTTCTACATGTGTAATGCATTTTTATGATACAGTTAAGACATGCTTTTGAAAAGTCGAAGTAATAATACTCCAGTGTACGAGTATATATTGTCAAAGTTAAACAAACTATGGTTACCGATTACCATACTGCAAAATACCGAAACCAAACGTTAAAATACCATACCATACCGAATTAATATGGTATGGTAATGGTATAATATTTTTAAAAATCGAATACCGAAATTATTGTATCAAAATTTCAAATACCGTACCATACCATACCATACCATGCCACCCCTATTTTTCACTTTGGTCATGTGATAGCAATTTTATCGATTGCTTTGAAACTTTTCTCAATGGAAAAAAAAAAATAAAAATTTATTTTTGTTGAATATTCAGCATTTATATTAAAATCAAATTAAACTAAATTCTTATTGGACATTAATTGGAAGAATGTTCTTTATTTAGAATTTTTTTGTATGTAAAATCAAAACACTTGGTCAAGTGATAAGCAACCTCGTCCTTTAATGATAGCTAATTAAAAGGGAGTACTACTTCGCTAACTCATTTAAAATTTAATACCCTCACTCTTTTCAATTTAACAGCCATAAGAAATATTTCAAAGAAATTATTATTTAAATTAAAATTAATTATTATACTCCTAATATAAGAAATATTTCAAAGTAATTGTTGTTTTAAAACTAAAATTAATTGTTATACTCTTACTATAAGAAATATTTTAAAGTAACTATTGTTTTAAAATTAGAATTAATTATGTGTTTTTTTTTTTTACTAAGCAGGATATATATTATATTAGCATCTTAACAAAAACTACAGCTGCACATTGTGCAATATTTACATATCATCGTAGGTAGCAAAGTAGTACTAGTAGGGATATTTACAAAAGCACTAGGCGATAAAACTCCTAAAGCCTTCAACCTTATAGTTACGAAGTCTTCCCATTTATTTGCCCACAAAAAATGTAACAGATCCTGGGGAGGCTCCCAAAAAGTAGTAGCTACCGTTGCTGAGATAGTAGTAGTTAATGTGGATGGTTGTGCAGTGAAGATGGCTTTCCTTGCTAGGCTATCAGCCAGCGGTAAATGTTGGACTACCCAGTTGCTGCAGAAGGAACCTGCAATCAGACAATAGAGTAGAGACGTTAGTAGTCATAGTTGCATTATTTAATAATGTAGATAGTTGTTCCGCATCAACATTGATTTCCATAGGCTTCAGGTCATGACTGACCGCAAGTTGCAAACCTACAAACAAAGCCTGTAGTTCATGTAGAGCAATATCCTGAAAAGTTGTGTGTGCGGTATATCCCATAACCCATTCCCCTTGACTGTTTCGAAACACCCCTCCCAGGCCCCCAATGTTGAGGTTGGAGGAAGAAGTAGCGTCCGTATTGAGCATTAGATAGTTGGGTTGCGGAGGATTCCATTTTACATACAAAGTAAAAAATATTATGACGACTGTTTGAGTCTCCGGCGAAGTACCAGTAGTCTGTAGCTAGATTTAATGCAAGATTTGTGGACGGGGCAAAACGTTGCCGGTGAAACATGCATTTGTTGCCGTCGACAAGCTGTAAGGGATTAGGACATGTAAGGGTACGATGGAAGGTAATTGCGCATGTTTATGAAGGTTGTTTTCTAGCCAAGCAGTAAACGAAGCAACAGAATTTTGTGGCGGAGGCTGTAATGTTAAGCTTAAGCTTGTGATTAGGTCTTCCCAAAAGGAGATGGCCACTGGACAAGAAGCAAAAATAGGAGGAATTGTTTCGGGAGTAGACTGGTTACATAGGTTGCAGTTAGGCGATTGAAGGCACGATATATGGTGCAGATAGGAAGAGGGAGGCAAACGATTAAGTAATAGCACGATATATGGTGCAGAATTAATTATGTTACTCTTCATATCAAAG